>NC_059382.1:2087500-2387500 GCF_019703515.2 Myxocyprinus asiaticus
GTTTTGGTAAAATTGTATTTTGAAAAGTTGTAACAAAGTAATATAGTTTAGAGATCAAACTTTAATCTTAAATTTCTTAAAAGGTAAAACGTCTAAATTGTATAAACACATCTGTATAAATGTCAAAACTTAAAGTGCAGACTGTTTGAATGTGGAGTTACATTTTGAGCTGTTTGAGATAAATAAATTGCATAGAAATGATTATTAGAAGAATGGAAAGTATGACAATTTTAATTAAGTAAATTAATACAGATGAAACAGACAAATCTAGTACAACTGTACCAAAGTAAAAATTGAGATTGTAAAACTAAAGATTTTCTTGCTAACAGAAGGTCTGAGCACAAGTGATAATTAGAACGACAATAAAGGCAACATTACAAGCTCTAGTGCTAAAGGAATAAAAGTAGAGCAAAAAAAGAAAGTGAAATACGGTGCATTAGCATGCCGCTGAACATCTGGAGTTTTTTGTTAGTAATCAGTGTTGCTGTCTGCTGCAGATATGAGTGCATGAGAAGTGCTCTCTTTCTCTCTCAGGTATAAAAAGCGAATCGCTGACTCTTTTGTATCAACACAAGCAGATGGGCTCCTCTCATGGTACTTTGATGTCTTGAGGACTTTATGGAGTACGTGTGATATTGCATACTTATATAAGACATGCACAAAATCCTTATGAGACTTAAGTTTTTCAGAACAATTAATTTGCATTTGGCTTTTCAGTTTGTGTGAGCAGCATGCTTTGTGGCTTTGTCCTACTTCAAAGGCAGAATGTTTTTCATCACATGTTCCTCCAAGAGAGAAATAATTGATCTGTTTACAAACAGATCAATGTTTGTGTGAAAACACACACACAACTGCTCCAGAAAACACACAATCACTCCAGTAAACACACATCACTCTAGAAAACACACACAGCTTCAGCGACACAATCACTCCAGAAAACACACAAACATTATGGAAAGCACACAACACTTTAGAAAATATACTGTACAATTGCTCCAGAACATACACACAGCTCCAGAAAACATGCGCAGCAGCTCCAGAAAACACACACCTCCTGAAAACACACAATCGCTCCAGAAAATGCACATAACTGCTCCAGAAAACACACAAAACTACAAAAAACATATACTGCTCCAGAAAACACACACAACTGCTCCAGAAAACACACACAACTGCTCTAGAAAAAAACAGACACACACAGCTTCAGAAAACATTCGCAGCAGCTCCAGAAAACACACAATCACTCCTGAAAACACAAACAACTGCTCCAGAAAACTAACAATCGCTCCAGAAAACACACACAACTGCTCTAGAAAAAAACAACACACACACACACAGCTTCAGAAAACACACATACCTGCTTCAGAACACACAAACCTTCAAAAAACACACACAGCTTCATGAAACACAAACAATCGCTCCAGAAAACACACACAACTACGCCAGAACACACACACCTCCAATAAACACACACAACTATAAAAAACACAAACTCTCCAGAAAAATACAACAGCTCATCAAAACACACAATCACTCCAGAAAACACACACAGCTGCTCAAGAACAAACAAACCTTCAAAAAACACACACCGCTCCAAAAACACACACACACCACTGCTCCAGAAAACACAAGCAATCGCTCCAATAAACACACGGTGATGAGGAGGAGGGTGTGGCCGGGCCATGAGGATGCACGCCCCTTGCTGAATTGTCCTAATCAGCCAGGAGGGGGATAAGTTCGAGAGAGAGAGACACATGCGGCCGCTGTGTGTGTGTCTGTGTGTTTATGTTTGTTTAAGTTCAGTTATGTCATTAAAATTATGTTGACTGTTCTGCTGGTTCCCGCCTCGTACTTGCCCATCCAGTGAACCCTATTACATTGGTGCTGATACCCGGGAAGGAGGAGGGATGCGCTGTTGTGGAGTCCACGCCGCTGAAGTCCGACAGGGGACGGAGGAGGCGCTGTCGACCACCAGGAGTTGGAGAAACCGCTGCCATCCGCCAATAAGGGGAGGAGCCATTACCGTCCGCCAGGGGTCGGAGGACTCGCTGCCGTCTGCCAGGGGAGGAGTGGCTGTCGTCCGCCAG
Source organism: Myxocyprinus asiaticus (assembly GCF_019703515.2). NCBI lineage: Eukaryota > Metazoa > Chordata > Actinopteri > Cypriniformes > Catostomidae > Myxocyprinus > Myxocyprinus asiaticus. The sequence continues at coordinate 2,089,588 of NC_059382.1, forward strand.
AGGATGGAGGAGTGGCTGAGGACCAGGCGATGGCGTGTCCAGGGACTGGCGAGCGAGTTTTTTTCTCTCTCTCTCTCTCTCTTCTCTCTCTCTGTCTCTCCCCCTCGCTGTTTCCCTCTCCCCTCTCCCTCTCCTCGTCTCTCCCAGGGCTCCAGAGAGGCAGAGAAGACGTAATCCCCTACTCTCCCATATTGGATGGGAGGTGTTGCCCTTCTGGACGTCTTTCTGCTGGCAGGTCTTCCCTGCCTCTCTGGAGCCCTGGGAGAGACCCAGAGGAGGGAGAGGGGAGAGGGGAAAAAGCAAGGGGGAGAGACAGAGAGAGAGAGAGAGAGGAGAGAGAGAGAAAAACTCGCTCGTCAGTCCACGGACACACCGTCACCAGGTCCTCAGCCACTCCTCTGCCCTCTGGCGGATGGTAATGGCTCCTCCCCTTCCTGGCGGATGGCAGCGGTTCCTCTGACTCCCGGCAGCCGGCAGCGACTCCTCCATCCCCTGGCAAATGGCAGCAGTGAGCACTCCACAACAGCGCATCCCTCCTCCTTCCAGGGATTCAGCACCAATGTAATGGGGTTCAGAATGAGCGAGGAGGAGGCAGGAACTGGCAGAACAGTCAACATAACTTTAATGACATAAATCAACTTAAACAAACATAAACACAGAGACACACACACACACAACGGCCACGTGTCTCTCTCTCTCTCTCTCTCGAACTGGTATCTCGTCTTTATCCCCCTTGATTAGGAAAATTCAGCGCTGGGCATGCGTCCTCACGGCCCGGCCACGCCTTCCTCCTCGTCACAAACACTGCTCCAAAAACACACAATCACTCCAGAAAACACACAGTCGCTCATCAAAACATACAATTGCTCCAGAAAATACACACAGCTGCTTCAGAAAACACACAAACTCTCCAGAAAACACACACAAACGCTCCAGAAAGCACACACAGCTGCTCCAGAAAACACAGACACCTCCAATAAACACACACAACTGCACCAGAACACAAAAACCTTTAAAATTCACACTGCTCCAAAAAAAACAAAAAAAAAAAAAAACACCACTGCTCCAGAAAACACAAGCAATCGCTCCAATAAACACACACTGCTCCAAAAAAACACATAAAACTGCTCCAAAAAACACATAGTCGCTCCAGAAAACACACACAATCGCTCCAGAAAACGCACACAACTGCTCTAAAAAACACACAATCACTCCAGAATACACAAATCTTCAAAAACACACACTGCTTCAAAAAACAAACAACTGCTCCAGAAAACACAAGCAATCATTCCATTAAACACATACAGCTCCAAAAAACATATAACTGCTCCAGAAAACACACAAACGCTCATCAAAATACACAGTCGCTCAGAAAACACACAACTGCTCCAGAAAACACACACAATTGCTCCAGAACACATAAACCTTCAAAAAACACACACTGCTAAAAAAACACACACAACTGCTCCAGAAAACATAGAATCGCTCCAGAACACGCACACCTCCAATAAACACACACAGCTCCACAAAAACACACACATTTGCTCCAGAAAACACAAAATCGCTCCAGAAAACACACAATCAAAAAATAATTTTAGCCTATTTAAAAACAATAACAATAATAAACTCAAATTGTATTTATTTATTTGAAAGATTATTAAATTCAGTTTGAACACTAAATTCAATGTGATGGAAATTTGTTATGAAATGGAAATGCATAAATCTTAAAAATAGGCTAAAATATTTTTTTTTGGTTTGCACATTGCTCCAAAAAACTCACAAATGTTTTAGATAACACACACACAGCTCCAGAAGACACACATTGCTCCTGGAAACATATACAGACACACACAAAGACCAATCCGGAAAACCTACATAATTTTAGAAAATACTCATCACTCCAGAAAAAACAAAAAAAACAAACCCAATACACAACTGCAAAAAACACATATACATCGTAAATATCATAAAGAATGTTTTCAAGAATTGTTACGCAGCTCTTTTCCTCACAACAAAATGTTCATGGTGACCGTGTCCGTCAAGCTCCAAAAAGGACAAAAATAAATAAATAAATAAATAAATAAACTCCATGAAAGTATTATAGTGTATGCTTGAGTTCCACAGACTCTTTTTTATTATCTATTTTAGGGGTTCCTAAACTTTTTTGTCTGCTGAGCATTTTATTTAATTTCTGTCACAGTCTCACAAACTCACAGCAGTTCCCTCATGAACATCTTAGAAGTTGGGAACCCCTGTTTAAATTCTTAAAGAACCCAGAAAGCAATACATAACCTAAACTGTTCTTCATAAGAAGAGGGCTCTTTTCTGGTGAGGGTGCTAAAAAAGAACCATTGAAGAACCTTTATTTTTACTGCTGTATTAAACAACAGGCACCTGCAGTCCGTTCAGAAATGTAAATGTACTATTCACAACTGTTGACTTGACTTGTATTCGTGAGCTCTAATTAACTGATTTAAGTGCCAAAAGAAATGTAAACACAGCAGAACTTTTCATACTTCAAGGCCACATGGCAGCTTTTCTAAACTTTAATATTCACAATCTTTCATCACTAAATTACAAATGAAATCTCATTTATACAGAGAAATGAAGATGTGACCCTGAGAAGACATGATCGTAGGTGAATGCTGTTCTTTGAAAGATTCACAAGACAACAGATCTGAAAAACAAATGATGGCCAGATGAATTTTCCCTGGCTTTCTAAGGACAAATCAGGTAACAGTTGTTTTGCTAGTTCTCTCAGTGAGAAGCAGGAATCAGTTTGATCCAGATCCAATTTTAGTAGATCCCCCCACCTTATAGCACAGAAATGTTTGCTATGATCTGTACATATGTTTCATAAAAAATAAAGTATAATTTGTTTCCACAGCCTCTTTCAGTGCTTCTCTATATGGCTTCTCAAGCCATATAGTTAAGTCTGATCACATGAGATGGTTCTTTTCAATTAAATAGTCAAACGGGTTCACAAATCAAATTGAGTGATTCATAAGAGAATTGTTCAGAATCAAAATAGTATTTAAAAATTCTTTCCAGTAGTCACAAATGACTGAAAATGTGAATCCATTGGTCAAAAAGTGTGAGAAATCTGAGAGAATAAGAGAGAGTGAACAGCCAGACAGGTGAAAGATAGACAAAGAGAAGAGAGATGGACATTGAAAAGACGAGTGGGTGATAGACAGATCGATCAAAAGCTTCATTAGCTTAGCTCTCTCGGAGTGACAGCTGTAAGGCTTTTATCTAACAGAAAGCAATTAAATCAACAAAAACAGAGTTTTAAACTGCTGTACTTCCTCATGTTGGGCAAGTGTGAGCTTTCATGCGTCTGTCCAAAAGCATGCTGGCAGGTACTATTAGGGATTCTGAAGAAATCAGTTTTTTTTGGGCTCTTGGCACCAGATCGATGAGAACGTGACAAATTCTACCAGCATCTGAGAAAAGAAGATTCCTCATTTTCACCAGCCGTGTATCTGATCAGTTTCTTTCAAGGAAACATGCTGGAGTTATCTATTTGTGTTAGTTAAGTTTCAGTGAAGAACAGATCATGGGTTTATAAATGTTTTGACCTGGTAGATAAAGATAAAGCTGGAATTCACCAAGAATGCACATGGATAACGTTTTCATTACAAAACTCACCTTGCACCATTTGTGCTACAAACAAAAATAATACCTCAAATTGTGTAGCTTTTTGAAGATGCAACAGCTGTGCTGTTACTTTACTAAGTGATCAGACTTACCAATTTCACCCGGTGGATAATACAACTGGTGAAAAATTCTATAGACTTACATTAAAGGAAGGACCCCTGACATCTAGAGAGTACAATATTATCGAGATTTTAGGGTGAACTTTGTTAACACAGGCAAGTAAGCAACCACCCTGACACACAGTGAATTCAGTGACAGGAGGTCAAAAGTTCTGCTGCTGAAATCGGTCTGAGCTTACCGAAATTCGAACCACTGCCCCCAGTGGCTGAAGCTGGAAGTTTTGTTCACCAGTTATAGAGTGAAATGTCCACAGGGTGGCGCCAAAAGCAAGTTGTAGTTTTAAGTGATGTACTGTAATACAGTCAACAGGAATGCATATTTTTTAACTCTACCCCCTAACCGAAACCTCAACACTAAACCTAACCATCAGTGGAGAAAAATGTCATTTTAGAGCAAAAACGCAACCTAAAAATCACGCTCGTGATTATTTGTGAACCCAATTACTCCCTGGTTTCCACAAGACAATTACCCATGTCTCTGAACTGATGCAAAAATGTCTGATGTTGATGGTGCTTGCTTGGTAGTATTTCATCAGAATGGGTGAGATTTCAGGGTACATGCACATTCGGAAGCCACATGTCGATTTCCAGTGTAATAATTTTGCCCAGAACTACCAAGGGAATGTCCGAGCAACCACCCAGAATACTCTAGTAATGTTATCGAAAACGCTAAGAATATTTGAGCAAATTCTGAAAACATTGTGGCAGTGAGTTTTGCACAGGTAAGCACCATACAGAAATCTGATATATGGCGATATACATATTTAAAATATTTTTTTCATATAAGGTTTTAACTGATAAATGTCACATACTTGTACATTCATGCAACATGTATATTACAAAAATAGCCGCTTTCATATATACTATAACATGTATTTTTCCAAATAGTGGAATTTGAATATGTCCACATTTGCTCAACTATATGGACTATATTTTATATATGTTGTAGTGTATATGCATACTGTATGTTCATACAGTATATGGCCATATATTAGATTTCTGTATAGGACCACCAAAAATTAGTGGTTGACTAATTTGTGTTTTTCAGATTTCTCAGATATCTAGAGAGCAGGATGGCCGATGGCCATTATAAAGTAAATGTCCATTAACATAATACAATTTAACAACAGCAAATCAGACGTACACAATATGTTTAAAGTGAAACAAACACTTTCTGTTTTCAATGTTTTTCTTGCATGCAAATTTGAGTAAATATTGAATAAACTTCAAAAAGAAAAAGAAAAACTTAGGAACCAGAAAGGGTTGACTGTCTATTGACAAATATATTGGTACTGACACAAGGGAAAGTTACCACTTATGTCAAGCGAACGCGGTTATCGATGCTGATAATCGCAAAATGGGCGAATATCGGCCGATTATTTGGCCTGGCCGATATATCGGTCTATCACTAATAAAAATCCAGTTTAAAATGCATTTAGAGCTGAAATTAGCATTAGGGCTGTGGTTCAGGTTGATATTTCTGTATGAAATACTGGTAAAACTTTACAATAAGGCTCCATTTGTTAACATTAGAAAATGCATTAGGTATCGTGAACAAACAATTAACAATTCTTTTTTTTACAGCATTTATTCATCTTTGTTAAAGTTTGTTAATCAAAATTAACAATACAATTGTTCATTGTTAGTTCATGTTAGTTCATAGTGCATTAACTAATGTTAACATATACAACTTTTGATTTAAAAATGTATTTGTATATGTTAAAATTAACAATAACCAAGATTAATAAATGCTGTAAAAGTATTATTCATGGTTAGTTCATGTTAACTAATGTTGTTAACTGAAGTGTTACCAAAATGCTTTTATTATTATTAGGCTGCAGAACACAAAAACAATTTGATGTTTATTCTTTTGGTGCACTTACAATTCTGTGTGCAAGAACTTTTGGTGTTGAATGACATTTCACAGAGCTTAACTTTAAAGGTAATCGCTTACAGAGTTCACCTTTAAATCTAATATTTACCTGCAATATTCAGTGCAATTTTGTGCTCTGAACATGACTGACTGGCACTACACGGCCTTTCTTAAAATCCATCAGAATATTTGACTATTCCTCTGTGACATGTGCATGAATGATTGCCTTCTTTTCACTCAATATGAAATCTAAATTTCATGGGGGGCTTAGATATGCCCCACTTCGTGGCCAAAAGACTCCAATGATAAATCAATTAGGACCCGCTATGAAAACTGGACAGAAGTTTGTGTATGTGTATATGTGAGCATGCACAGTGCAAGTCTAAGCCACTGATGTTAGTAGGTACTGTATTTGTATGTATGTGTATGCATGCATTATTATTTATGACTTTTGTAAGTATTACTGTAAATCCAAATGTTACAAAATACACTACACACACTTCAATTTAGAATGTTTGGTGCATTATGAAGCGCACAATATGGCAACGGAGACCCTGTGCAATTGTGCATCTTAAGACCTACAAAACACAGTCTGATGGCATTTTGTTTAATGAACTTACTCCTACAGGCTACGGGTTATTTGATCACCCGCGACCCTCTGGCGGGGGCCGGGGTGGGTGGGGGTTGGTGTGGTATCGTTGTGCTGCATAATCAACAATACAACATAAGTCCCGTGGCTATTCCCCAGTTTAATTCTCTTGAATGTCTCGTTCTGAGTGTCCCTGCACCCTTCACTACTGCTATAGCTACAGTCTACAGGCCTCCTAATACAAATGTAGATTTTTTTTATCACTGTTTGCAGATCTACTGTCTAGGTTGTGCTTCAAGATTAAGAGAACTCTTATCCTGGGGGACTTTAACATCCACATTGACATAAAAAACTCTGTAATGACAAAGGACTTTTTGTCCTTACTGGAGTGCTTTGATTTGAACCAGCTTGTGGACTGTGCTACACATAATAAAGGTCACATATTAGACCTTGTGATTGCAATTGGATCGTTTGTGTCTCAGTTTTCCACTGCTGATTTGGGGCTGTCTGACCATTTGGCTATCTTTTTTAATATTGACCTCCCACACACTAACATTTCCTCTTCTCGCACTGTAAATTATCGCAGATGGAAATCCATTGATCTCTCTGATTTCACTGACTTTATTGACTCTTCTTTAAGTTGTTTTTCTCCATCTGACCCTCTGGAGGACAAAATTTCTATGTTAAGTACTGTTCTCTTGTCTGGCTTGGACTCATTTGCTCCTATGATATCACGGTCTGTCTCCTTTGTACATTCCGCTCCCTGGTATAATGATGAGCTGCACTCTATGAAGGCAGCTTGTCGCAAAATGGAGCGAAGGTGGCGTCTCTCTGGCCTAAACGTACACCACCAGGCTTGGAAAGACCACTTTCATGAATATAAGGCAGAAATTGTTCCGCTAGGTCCCGTTATTTTTCTCAGATAATTGTCAATAATCAAAGAAATACCAGACAGCTGTTTCATACCATTAACAAATTGCTCAAATGTAACAGTTCCTCTGTTGTGCCTGCTTCAACTCACCTTTATAATAGATTTCTTGATTTTTTCAGCACCAAGATTGACAATGCTCGTAAATGCATTCTTAATACTCCTGTCTCATCTGCTTCTCCTCTTAGTATTTCTTATTTCTCTGGCACCTCTTTCTCAAATTTCTCTTCACTTGACCTGGTTTCTCTTGGTAATAAGGTATCACAAATGAAAGCTGCCACTTCCATAGTTGATCCTATTCCAGCTTGTTTGTTTAAATCATGTGTCGCCTCTTTGTGTCCTATTGTCTTGAGTATAATAAATGACTCCCTGTGCACTGATGTTGTGCCAGCAGCATTTAAAACTGCTGCTGTAACCCCTGTACCTAAAATAGACTAACTTGGACTTGGACAATCTTAACTTTCATCCCATTTCTAATCTTCCCTTCCTTGCAGAAATTTTAGAACGAATTGTGGCTTCTCAATTATACACTCATCTCACTGTAAACAATCTTTTTGAGCCCCTTCAATCTGGCTTTCGCAAACTCCACAGCACTGAAACGGCATTAGTTAAGGTCACAAATGACTTATTAATAGCTTCGGAGTCTTTCAATTCTGATCCTTCTTGATCTCAGTGCCGCTTTTGACACTGTAGATCATTCTCTTTTACTCACTCGTCTTGAGACAGTTTTTGGTGTTACTGATACTGTATTAAACTGGTTCAAGTCTTATCTCTCAGATCCTCGGCAGTTTGTTTCCTTGGGTGGATGTAGGTTCAAAGTTGGTTTGGTTAAATGTGGTGTATCTCAGGGATCGATTTTGGGCCCCTTACTTCTTAGCATTTACATGTTTCCCCTTGGTCAACTCTTAAGATCTCTTGGTCTTAATTATAATTTTTACGCAGATGACACCCAGATTTACAACCATTCAGAACCTGGTGATTGTGTGGCTGTCGCCTTTCTTGCACAATGTATTACTGAGATAAAAAATGGATGTCTCTAAATGTTCTTTGTCTCAACAGTGACAAGACTGAGGTTATGCTCATTGGTTCACCCCACCAGCTTCGTAAAGCTGGTTCTTTAACCTTCAATATGGATGGCTCTGCTCTGGAGTTTCAAACAAAACTGAAAAATTTGGGGGTGATGTTTGATGCAAATTTAACATTTGATCCTCATTTCAAGAATGCTGTTAAAACATCATTCTTCCATCTCAGAAACATTGCAAGACTGCGCCCCATTTTATCTTTCTCGGTGGTTGAAAAACTGATCAATACTTTTATATTTTATCGTATTGATTATTGCAGTGCTTTACTTGTTGGGGACTCTAAATCTACCTTAAATAAGTTACAGTATGTGCAAAACTCTGCTGCTAGAATCTTGACTAGGACCAGGACAAGTGATCACATCACTCCTATCTTGGAGTCCTTGCATTGGCTCCATGTCAAGTTTCGTGTAGACTTTAAACTTCTCATGCTTACCTACAAGGCTTTGCATGGTTTGGCCCCTCAATACTTGTCTGAACCTTTAATCCCCTACACTCCAATGCGTGATCTCCGCTCCTCCGAATCTGGTTTTTTTAACTGTTCCTCCTCCTCGTCTACGTTCTGTGGGTGACAGGGCCTTCTCTTCTTTTGCTCTCTCTTCTTGAACTCTCTTCCCTCTGAGGTAAGACATGCTGAATCTTTTAATATTTTTAAATCTTCTCTTAAAACTCACTTTTTAGGGTTGCTTTTCTGTGATTATTATGTGATTATTATTGTATTCTTTTTAAATTGTTCTGATTGCATGTTTTCTTTTTGTATTTCAATGTATTTTTATTTTTCTCTTGTGAAGCGCTTTGAGATGCAACTTTTAAAGGCGCTATAGAAAATAAAGTTGTATTATTATTATTACATAATGGGTGAATGGTCGAAATTCCACTTTCTAAACTTAACAAACTTGTGTTTTCAGTACCCAAATGCTTAATAAATGTAAGCGCAGTGTAGTTCTAGCGGGAAGACTAGCAGCTGTACTTCATCGCACTATTAGCTAGGTAACTCCTAGCCAATCACATGTAAGCCATTGCTTTATAAGTCTGCTCACAATCTATCACATTGCTGTTTCAGTGTGCTAACATGGCAACCTCCACCACCCCACCACCACCAGTTGAGTCCCGTCCTGCACGGGGGGTAGGCTCCTCGCCCCTGCCTCCTATCTCCAGCAGGATATGACGGTTCTGAGTACAACTTCTTCGGACTGCCAGACGGGGCTTACGCCAAAGAGAAGATTTTATATTCATCAAATAAATATCATCTTGAATTTCACTCAAGTCTGCGAGTCTTCCTGATAGAACTGTTATTAGAACAAATGGTGATGTTTCACAGTGGAAAACACTCGACTATCCCAACTTTTTTGGAGCGTGTTGCAATCATCTGATTTGAAATTACTGTACATTAAAAAAACACTATGAAATTCACAAGGTAAAGCATCATATAATGTGTAGTTGTAGTGCTTTCAATATAGAAAAGGGTGAATATAATTTACAAATCATTTTTCATACTGTCCCAACTTTTTCGGAATTGGGGTTGTAAATTACACAGATACTTACACTTATTTAGACGACCTGCTTCTTCATTACTGAACTGTTGAACATGATATGAATACACAAACAGTTAATTAAAAATATTGGTACAATGAGCTAAAGTATTGATGAAGCATCAAAAGTACATGAACAAGTATTGTGGTATTTCGATATATGATTATAATGGTTCATCCAAGGGTTAATTTGGAGCGGAATGGTCCGGAACAGCACCTCCGATTAAAAGACAAAAAATATTGGCAGTTTGTTCATCGTTTCATTCTGTTTATTGCAGGCAGGCTCCTGTTCAGTTTTTTAATGCATTGCGGTCTGGTCTGTGTTGAAACGTGTTCCGCTATTTTCAGCACTAGGGTTTGCCCACCTCAGAAATCCCAATTTAACCCCTGGGTACATCCCTATTCAAGACCAACTTTAAACTGATGAAGTTAAAGAATCCTTCCACCCCAGAGTTAGACGTTTTGGAAACCACTGTTTTAAATGTCTTAAACATTGAGTTACACTTTCCCGTTTCCAGTGGAATAATTGGGTAAGTGTTCACCAACAAAATAAATTACAGACTTGGGGTCCTTATCTGATTTTAATGCAATACAAATAAAATACAAACAGAAAGTAAACATGCTGCAAACGCATCATAAATTAAAACCCTAAAAGAAGCTTTAAAATCTTTATTCTCAGACTTGTTCGCTATGTTTCTCTTCCTCATAGAATAACTTGACCAGTGTGATGCTCAATTTTCCACATGGACTGTAACACATTAACTGAGATTAGCCTTGCTATTTACCACATCATTAAAATAGTAGATGACACATGCAGTAAAGTGCCGTGTCAAGCTAAATAAATAGTTTAAAATGTAAAAGGTTTATTGTCAAGTTCAAAACAGTTCAATCAGAGACATCTATGATGAAACAGGGACACTTGAAAAAGGTCTATTCAAGTATAGTTTGATGTTAACATGTTGCTAGGCTAAAAACAGAATACTCCAACAAGCATAAAAATACAGAACACACTCAAATACTGTGTAAAATAAAACTGATGAAAAAAATCGACTAGAACTAAAGTGTTCGTGGCTTGAGTCAGCTGCATGAGTGAGGTGAATTGAAAGCTCACAGTAGGGGAGAAACATAAACGGATTAGTAATGTTACCCCAGTGAAACAGGAGAAGCACTTCAGAATTTTGCACAAACAGGGCATACTAGGACAGCTTTGATCTTCACACACTGACAACACTGTTCCAACGTTCTCAGTTCGCTCACAATAGGAATCTAATTGCAGATGACATCAGTCCTTTGAAGGGGAAAATCTGTTTTGAATTCAGATTTTTAGGGCTGAAACTTTTTCTGTGCATGTAGATGGTGTCATTGTGTTCTGTAATGTGTCAGAGTGCAATGCATAACGCAACGCAAGTACAGTCGCACGTTGCATTCTAAGCATTGCCACTAGGGGCGCCATAGCACACATTAATGTTAACTGTCTTCATCGACGTTCAGTTTTCTCTTTCAGGTCAACTACTGTCATGGCAGAGCAACAGTTCAAAAAGAATGTTGCTGAGCAAGCTAGTTAAACTTAGTTTTATTGGTCGTTTGATTAGGGTCACTAAGCAACTATGGAGAAACAAACCAGGGCCCGTATTCACAAAGATTTTTATCTTACCACTAGGAGTTCTCCAAAGAGTTCCTAGCTAAGAGTTTTCTCTTAAAAGCTATTCACAAACTGCTAAGAGCAAGTTTTACAAAGGAAATCTTAATGTAAGAGTAAGGCGGAGTTGACCTCGTTACTATTGATGACGTCACATTTTATGAGCGCGCGCTTTTAAATCGCCCAAAGCGATTGGTAGACAGGGAAGCACAAATTCCTTATAGACAGATAGCGGGATATATATAGTATATAACAAATATATGTTAGATAGATAGATAGATAGACATAAATATAGATGGATAGACAGACAAACAGACAGACAGACAGTCAGATAGACAGAGAGACAGACAGATAGACGTAAATATAGATGGATAGACAGACAGACAGACAGATAGATAGATAGATAGACAGACACACAGACAGTCAGAAAGATAGATAGACAGACAGACAGACAGACAGACAGACAGATAGATAGATAGATAGACAGAAAGACGGATGGACAGACAGGTGGACAGACAGACAGATTATATAGATAGACAGACAGATAGACAGACAGATAGATAGATAGATAGATAGATAGATAGATAGATAGACAGACATAAATATAGATAGATAGACAGACAGACAGATAGACAGATAGATAGATAGATAGATAGATAGATAGATAGACAGACAGACAGACAGACAGACAGACAGACAGATAGATAGATAGATAGACATAAATATAGATGATAGACAGACAAACAGACAGACAGATAGATAGACATAAATATAGATGGACAGACAGACAAACAGACAGACAGACAATCAGATAGACAGAGAGACAGACAGATAGACGTAAATATAGATGGATAGACAGACAGACAGACAGACAGACAGATAGATAGATAGATAGACAGACATAAATATAGATGGACAGACAGACAGATAGATAGATAGATAGACAGACAGATAGATAGATAGATAGACATAAATATAGATGGATAGACAGACAGGCGGACAGACAGACAGATTATATAGATAGACAGACAGATAGAGAGACAGATAGATAGATAGATAGATAGATAGATAGATAGACATAAATATAGATGGATAGACAGACAGGCGGACAGGCAGGCAGATTATATAGATAGACAGACAGATAGACAGACAGATAGATAGATAGATAGATAGATAGATAGATAGATAGATAGATAGATAGACATAAATATAGATAGATAGATAGATAGATAGATGGACAGAAAGACGGACGGACGGACAGACAGGTGGACGGATATACAGATTATATAGATAGATAGATAGATAGATAGATAGACAGTCAGAAAGACGGACGGACAGACAGACGGACAGACAGGCGGACAGACAGACAGATTATATAGATAGATAGATAGATAGACAGTCAGAAAGACAGACAGACAGGCGGACAGACAGACAGACAGACAGAGAGACAGGCAGATAGATAGATAGATGTCAACATTATAAGGTTTATATGTTATATTATTAAAATACATTGACTCAATTGCGATTCAGATGATATCTTTTTAAAAGGTTTATGTCATAATAATATTGTAAAACATTGTTTTTAATGTGGATTGACGATAGCAGACATTCTTCGGATCTTTGTGAGTCACTCTTAAGTATTTAGAAGTCCTCTTGATGATTTCTACACTGTCGTGGATTTTGGAGCTACTTTTAGCATTAAAATGCTTCATGAATTACTCACAGATGAAAAATGTACGAACCTAAAATAAGGAGTGACATGCCCCTTAATTTTAAGAGTTGCTTCTAAATTTCCACGTTAGGACCTACTTTTAGCCTTAAGATTTATTGTGAATACGGGTCCAGAATCCTGTATTAACAGCATAGCAACACCCTTTAAAGGTGCATTCAAGTTTTTAGTTGCTTCTTATTCTTAGCAATAGTACCAGTGGTTTTGGATTCTATACTGACACTATCACCATGGATGCACAAAGTTTGTTTAATAATACAGAACATTCCACTCCACACAGAAGCTGTTTGTTTATCTCTGTCTCATACTACACTAGTTATTAACTACTTCAATGAAAAACAGACCTTCCTGTATTCAATCCAGACTAAAGTTTGCGTGTTGTTGCACACAGAACTGTGACCGGACTGCCGTGAGCTCTCTGGCGACTGTCACCAACCTGAATTCGCACTCCGCCCTGTGCTTGATTTCGTGGAGGATCCGTGATCATTGCGGTTTATTTTATCACTCCAACAGGAACCTCTTGTTTGGACATTTTATCTTTCCACTTGCAATCCTTCTGTTTGTACTCTCTGGTGGCTCACACACTTGCTGATCCATTGACAACCATCACTCTGGACTATACTGTTAACTTGGGCTCCATTGTTGTCTGTAGTAAGTATATTGTATTTGTTGTTATATTTTTTAGTTTGCTTATTTTCTTTACATGCACTTTTATGTTTGAGCATTGGTCGAAAGCTCTAGAATGTTGTTATTGGTGTTTTTATAAGTAGTAGTAATTCATGCCTGACACAGGCTGTCATATGATGTCAACATGGCAGCACCCATGAGGGGACGACCTGCTCAATGTAAAATTAAACAGCTTTTTATTGGGTTACTGATATGAGTCTTCATCTCATGTGTGTACATCATTTTAGACATATTCTCAAAAGTACTATTTATATCTTTATGTGTAAACCTTTCAATTTGCTAAAACTTACTGAGTGCACCTTTAATCCCCTCACAACACCAGTAAAGTCTCATGACAACTCAATACTGTCTAAATTCCAATATCTCAACTTGGCTCATCTGAAAAAGGTACAGCTTTTATTCCCATATAGAGCAATCAAGAAGCAAAAATAATTTCAAATTGACCCAAAAAGGCATCACATTTTAGCAAGCCTCCTGTCCAAAACTTTATTTTAAGAAAGGAAACGTCATTCTATATTTATGCATTACAAATGATACGCTTCCCTCGTCTCATTCCAATCCCCATTGTTTTCTTTCTTCCTTGCTACACAAAAGTTATTTTCCTATTAAAGTCATCGTTAGGTTCAGAGGCACTGATATACGCTTATAATAATAACAGTGAGTTACTCAAAATGAAACTGACATTATTAAAATATTGCTCTTATCGCAGTCATATGAGAAAGTAATATGGCAAGCGTGCACCGAGGGATTTGTGTATTTGGATTAGTTATTTGGTGCTTGGTAAATTTTGAGCAAGACAAATGAATCCTTCCTTACCTTAGCTCTGAACTGAGTCAAAGCAGAGTCAGGTATCTCCCACACACATACACACACATCACTGATTTATTGTGGGTGGCACCTGCCAGGACTGATGAGTGTCTGTTGTTGGTCTTCTCATTATAATACAACACAGATGAGAATTCTATTAACCTGCTGTGATCCTCACACACACACACACACACACACACACACACACACACACACACGTTGGTGCAGCTATCATTATGAGGACTCTCCATAGATATAATGATTTTTATACTGTATGAACTATAGATTCTATCCCCTAACCCTAACCCAAAAAATAAAAAAATAAAAAAAAACTTTCTGCATTATTACATGTTCAAAAAAACATCGTTTAGTATGTTTTTTAAGTGATCTGAATTATGGGGACACTAGAAATGTCCTCATAAACCACATTTATAGTATAATACACTTGTAATTACCAGTTTGTAACCTAAAAAAAATGTCCTCGTAAACCACTTAAACGTGCCCACACACACTCACACACACACACACACACACACACACACACACACACACACACACACACACACAGGCTTGCAAGCACAAGCAGTAAAACACACACACTCCTATTGACACTAAATTTACTCACAAATGCAAATAATGATAATTTTTTTTTGACATCTTATTTTCCCACCCTGAAGTCCACTTAAAATGATCATCTTCTACCCTCTCTCTAACCCTTACAATGAAATAAATAAATCTCACCAAACCTCTGAAGAACATGTCTGGATCATAGTTCACTACAAGATCAACAGAGAGAAATTCATTATTTGGTGTAAAGAAAATAAAGACTATTTCAAGACTAGTGAAATTTCTTCCATTAAAATATTATTTCCATGACAATTAGGCACATTTACAGTAATTCCCAAATTTTCATGACAATGTAAAATGCAAATAAGTCTAATTCTCGTTATGTACTAAATAATAAATTATATATAATGATATACAGGTCTAATATAAAGTTATAATGATACATAATTTAACTTCTAAGATATTATATCCTACATCATGGTGGGTTTATTGTTCTGCCTTTTATTTTTGATGATTTAAATAACACTGCATTGCAGTGTCTTCACAATTATACAGTACTATCAGTATTACAGTACTGACAGTCTAATAAGAATCACCATAGAGAATTACATTGTTTATTTAGATAATCAAAAGTGAAACCATAAGTTAATGAGAATTTGAGGAGACTTTTAAGAATACTATTTGTAAATTACTCTTGAAAAATAAACTGCAGCCGCTTGTGTGGTGAAAAATCGGACCAGATGACATTCCAATAGCCAGTTTATGGCAGAGCCCCTCCCTAACTGTCAAGGCAAAGAAGAGTGGCTCCATTTTGATTGGATCATGGCAGGACCAACACAAACAAATGCCAAGCACAGCCATCAGATAAGCTGCTCAGACACTGTCAGTGTCAATGTCAATGTCTATTTTATTTATAGAGCGCAATTTATAAACAACCACTGTTGGCCAATGTGCTGTACATAACATTGTAAAAATAAAATACGGCATTATACAAACAATACATCACATAAAATATAACATGCAACAAGACACCATCATTGATTAAAAGCTATAGAAAACAGATAACTTTTAAGCTTTGATTTAAAAACATGTACAATTTTTGCAATTCTGATACAAACAGGCAGACTATTCCAAAGCTTAGGTGCAGCTACAGCAAATGCACGGTCTCCTCTTGATTTCAGTGTAGTCCTAGGTACTGATAATAACATCTGGTTTGTAGATCTTAGAGACCTCCCAGGGTAAGATAAAATGGTGCTAAGCTATTTAAGGATTTATATACCAGTTAGAAGACTTTAAAATCAATTCTATGGCAGACTGGCAGCCATTGTAGTGAGACTAAAACTGGGGTGATGTGTTCACGTTTTCTTACACCAGTCAGAAGCCTAGCAGCTGCATTTTGTACTGTTTGCAACCGAGAAAGGGATGATTGATTGATTCCCGTATATAGTGAATTACAGTAGTCAAGCCTTGATGTAATAAGTACATGAATTGCCTTTTCAAAATTCTTAAAAAAAAAAAAACGACTTCACTTTGGCCAATGATCTTAGATGAAAGAAACTAGATTTAACAACATAGTTGACTTTTTTGTCAAACTTGAGCTCACTGTCAAAGAACACCCACATTTTTTACACAAGAAAAATTTAGACTTTGCTGATCTCACCGCTCTCTGATATTTAGACAGTGTGTCCCTGTGATGAGGAGGAGGGCGGGGCCAGGCCGTGAGGACACACGGCCAGCCCTGGATTGGGCTAATCAGTCGGGAGAGGGATAAAGACGAGCCAGAGGTGCCAGTTCAAGAGATAGAGAGAGAGACGCACGTGGCTTACCCTGTTACATTAGGCCCTTACCCCATTACATTGGTGCCGGAACCCGGGAGGGAGGGGGGATGCACTGTTGCGGAGTCCTCACCGCTGCCATCCACCAGGGGAGCAGAGGAATCGCTGTTGGCCGCCAAGCGCCGGAGGAACCGCTGCCGTCTGCCGGGGGCGGAGGAGTGGTTGAGAACTGGGACAACGCATCTGGGAGCCGGCGAGCAAGTTCTTCTCACTCTTTCACTCTCTCTCTCTCTCTCTCTGTCACTCTGCCTCGCTCTTTCCCTCTCCCCTTTCCCACCCCTCCCCTCTCCCAGGGCTCCAAAAGGCGGGGAAGACCTGTCGGCAGGCATGGCTGGAAGGGCAACGCCCCCCTTCCAGGAAGGGAGAGGAGGGGAGTGCGTCATGCCGGGGGTTTCCCCGGCCTGAGTCAGGCGATGGAGGTGTGTGACAAGGAGGAGGGCTAATCAGCTGGGAGGGGAATAAAGATGAACTGGAGGTGACAGTTCGAGAGAGAGAGAGATGCACGCGGCCGCGTTGCATGTGTCTGCGTTTGTTTATGTTTGTTTTATGTTGAGTTTTATCATTAAACTTTACATTGACTGTTTAGCCAGTTACCGCCTCCTCCTTGCCCATCCCTTACCCTGTTACAGTCCCTTAGCATCTCAGAGGATACCTGGAGTTTGTCTTTCTTCCATTTTCTTTCAGCTCTCCTACAGGCCTGTCTAAGCCCTCTGGTGGTGTCGTTTAACCATCGTTCAGAATTAGGTTTATAATATTTTACATTTAGCGGAGCAATTTCATCTAAGACGTTTGTGCAGGCAGAGTTTAGCCACCCGAGGTGTTCCTCGGCACTCAGGACGTGAGAAAAAAGATCAGCAGATAGAGAGATCATCACTCATGGAAGATGTAAGTATGCGAGACCACCACATAACATTAGTAGTGTTGTCAGTATGGTATATAAATGGAATAGTACCAGATACTTCAGAAAGTAAGGCCCCGGACCTTCCAACACATTGGAAAAGACTTCTCATTGTCAATGAGTGGTTTCTTAGCAACCTCTCAAACCCCACATCCTAAGGTTTACCCTAAGACCAGAGGTGAGAAGGACCAAAAAAATTCTTCAAGACCTCTCGAAGCAGCATTAGCTTACCATGTGGCAAAAGCTGAAACAAAGAAGCCACAAAGACAAATCTTTACACACAAACGTTTACTCCTGACATGGATACCAACTGCAACACATCCACTCCATGTTTGTTCACAGAACTGTTTATGTAAATTGCAGTAGTTCATTTAGCACAATAGTTCACACAAACTGAACTATGGTAGTATAAATTAATGCATGCATAATATTTAATCTTTCAATATCATGTTTGGCCTCCATATCTTCAGAAAAATGCCAAGAGTATTTTTGAAGATATTTGGAAAAGGAGAAATGCATAGATGAAACTTTAAAGTTATTGTTTTAACTATGTACTTTAAAATATGCAAATGTTCCACACAGAGAAGGGAGGGTGAGCCACACTGTGTGGGCCCCCTCTGATGTCAGCAGTCAATCATAACCCTGAAACAAGAAGCACCAAACTGAAATCTTCTCCTCATTAGGAAGGTATAAAGCATCCTTATAATCAGCTACACCTTTATTCTGACATCCTGGCTATTCGAGTTCAGGAGCAATAACCGAATAATAATCAACGTTTTCCGGCATTAGTGGTAAGAGATTTAACAGAATACAAAACACCTTGGTCCTGAGTGCCCGTCCAGAGGGTTGTTAACTGGATGCACTTCCATAACACTTCTCTGTTCTGGTCTCACTCTATGAGAGAGAGGATAACAGATCATCCAACATTCTTAGTGAGAGACAGTAGAAGACTGACCAAGTACCAAGTCTCACTACAAGAGATTGTTGCAATGGCAAGTTTGGAAAACTTATACCAGGGAGATAACTGCATAGCTCTGGTGAGCAAACCTTCTCTTCAAGTTTCATCCATCTGCGTGTTATAGATGATGAATCTTGCACCAACATAAGGGCTGTCTATCTGCATGTTCTAGATTGCAAGAACCCTCTCGGTGCTTCCAGGAGATCAGCATTCCTCAGCGCCTTTGTGACCAAGGCTGTTGAAACAGAATCCAGCTCATTGACCACTGTAAGGTGGTCCTGAGCACTAGTGGAAGACATCACCATCACCAAACTCATCGATCGATCAAGGAGAATGTAAATATCACTACTAAACCATTTTTCAAAGACACTGGCATTAGTGTGTACTATCAGTTTATAATTATCTAATGTTCCTTAGATTGCATAACCTGTGTATCAAATATCTAGAAAATAAACTTTGAGTTATTTGTTTAAATAGAAATAAGGTTTCGCCATATTAATAAACAGAGAAACAGCTATTTATCTTTCATAAGATAATAGTCATACTTTGCCATTGCTACATACAATTCAACCACTTACATCTTTCCATCCTATGCACTTTATTTACCTATTCATTTATTTTATCTTTTAGCATATTAGTACCATATTGTAGTTTTTGTTAGATATTCTTGTTTATATTTTTGAAAATAAAACTCATTTTATTACAACTGTGTGTTCCTTGTGTTGATGATACAGAAGAGCTGTAAAGGGTTAGGCTGCTCTCGAATCCTTCAGATTATTCAGATGACCAACTCCCTCCAAATTACATATTTCGAATGTATTGAATGGTCCATTTGGATCATATTTTTTTATACTGTTAAGATGAAACTCTGTAGCTGGTGCCCCGAGGATGGAGGGGGCCATCTGTTATTAATAATCACTACTTAGGTTAAGTAAATGGAATGTATTTTGTTATCAACAATGTTTCATGGCTCTTACAACTTCAGTATAACACTGGTTTAAAACTGTTCTTTTAACAGGTTAATCTAATATATATTATCATCTGTGTTTAAATTTTGTGAAATATTCTGTCCTAACAGTGTATCATTGATAGATTGATGTAGCAGATGTGTAATGATTATGTCATTGCAAGCAAGCGGCCTGTCAGCTTTCATTAAGAGTCAAGTTAAGAGTTCATTTAGATGAGTCAAGAGAATCAAATCCCGAGTCTTGAATCCTGTCCAGGGACGTTTAATTCTTGGCACATCTGACACTTTTTGTCGAGCTCTGATGTGCATTGAGTGTGCCTTGCAAATGAATTACTATTATTGCTATTATTTTTTTCTTTTTTATCTAATGAGTTGTGAATAGGACTGCAAA
Organism: Myxocyprinus asiaticus; assembly: GCF_019703515.2. Classification (NCBI taxonomy): domain Eukaryota; kingdom Metazoa; phylum Chordata; class Actinopteri; order Cypriniformes; family Catostomidae; genus Myxocyprinus; species Myxocyprinus asiaticus. The sequence goes on from NC_059382.1 coordinate 2,109,846, forward strand.
TAGAAATATCTAAAGAGAGAATATACACTGTACACTGTAAACAAATTTGACAGAAAATCAACAGTAACTTATTGGCAACAAATAGCCAGCAAGCTGCTGTATTCTGTACCACTGTAAAGTTACTGTAAAACTGTCTACAGTAGTTTACAGCACACAGTATAATGATTTACAGTATGTGATCTGTGATGTATATTAAAGTACAGTAAATTAGCTGTACAGTAAAATTAATTACGGTAATTGTTTGTCTGTTGTATATTACATTGCAGTGTCCATACCGTAGAATTAACCACAGTAAGCGCAGTTTTAGCTTACAGAGTTACAGTAACTAACTTTTTTGAATCTATTACAAGTAAAAAAATAAAAATAATTAAACATTACTTTTTGCAAACATTACATTTATTACACAGTGACAACTCAAATATGACTACACACATAAAAGTCCATTCAAAAACTTCAATATTAAGTTTTGAAGGACCAGATGGACCAGATGTCCAAACGATTGAAATATCACTCTCCAATTCTAGGCCTGTCCAGATCTAGAGAACAAAATACAAAAATCAATTAATATCATGAAACTTCAGTCTGGTTTCTATAGCTACATGGCATTTAAGCTACAAGGGAGAGAATATGCTCTCAACAACCAAGGTTGTGCATCATTCAGATAGGACTGAGATAGAAGTTACTGACATACATATCGAATTATACGCGTTATATTTGTATATTAAATAACTTTATTTTAGATGGAAGGGTCATAAAGTGGCCGGTATAACGGGGCGTCCAACGAGTTGCACACGTTCGACTGGTGTAAAAACAACATTTGTTCACAGGCAAGATAATTTGGTTACTTCAAAACTTGCAATTGCTTAGAATGGGCGTTATGACTAAAGCTGTTGTTTGAGAATGTAAACTTTATCGTTACAAAGCTATTTGTCAAAAATTACATGCAGATCTTCATTGTCAAATGATGAATGTTTAAAAAAATTATTATAAACTGCTAAAAGATGTTTTGTGCGATTTTTGATGCTCACCTGTTTCAGTCGAAAAGAGATCACTTTGCTTCTGCTCCTCTCAATGCTGAAGTGACGAGCGGTCGAGTTAAGGCTTAACATCCATAGGTTGCCAGGTGCAGTTCCCATTCAGTTCTACTTTTTATGCGATTGTATGAGTAAGTCCAATGCAGAGAAGACATCTCCAGGTTTTCATCTTTTTAATAATAGATCACTGAATAATACCACAAATTTCCCCTCTAAATTGTGTATGTGCAGGTTTAAGATTGGGCCAGTTCTCATGCAATTTAACAGTAAATTACTGTCATTATTTTCCAGCTCATTTTTTCCTAAAGAATACAGCTCAGTTAGACATACTGTAAACAGTTTCTACAGTAAAGCACGGTGGACAATACAGCCATAATACTGTTAAAACAACAAAAATCATTTACAGTGTATATCCATCCATCCATCCATCCAATTTTGGAATGCCCAATTCCCACTACTTAGTAAGTCCTCGTGGTGGCGCGGTTACTCCTCAATCCGGGTGGTGGAGGACAAGTCACAGTTGGCTCCGCTTCTGAGACCGTCAATCCGCGCATCTTATCACGTGACTCGTTGTGCATGACATCGCGGAGACTCACAGCATGTGGAGGCTCATGCTACTCTCCGCGATCCATGTACAACTTACCACACGCCCCATTGAGAGTGAGAACCACTAAATTGCGACCATGAGGAGGTTACCCATGTGACTCTACCCTCCCTAGCAGCCGGGCCAGTTTGGTTGCTTAGGAGACCTGGCTGGAGTCACTCAACATGCCCTGGATTCGATCTCACGACTCCAGGGGTGATAGTCAGCGTCAATACTCACTGAGCTAACCAGGCCCCCCTAGATTTCTCTTTTTATTATCTCGACAACCTTATTCATTAACAACCCTTTTGGGAGACTGGCTTTTAAAAAAAATCACTGAACACATTTACATGCACTTAAGAAAATAGCATATTCCGGGGTTTTTGCAGAAAGTAGCGTGCTGAAATGTCATGTAAACGAAAATGCTGATTTCATTAAGGGCCGCTTAAGGGATTCAGAGAAAGTGGTTTAACACTCCTGGGTTTCTCCTGGAGAATGCGACTTAATGTGGCCATGTAAATGCATTAGCAGCATTCTTACAGGTTCTAGAGGATTGTGCATGTGCGTGAACAGACTGATCACAAAAGTCATAGGATGCAGCCAAACAACAAGTCAACACAGCGGAAAGAATTCAGCATTTCTGGGAGTACAGTGGGAAAAGCACATACACTATAAACTGTACCCATTTATACACACAGTGTAAAATATGGACTGTCACTCACGTCGCATATATGCGCTCAAGTAAATTTGGGGAATCACCAATTACATGATTCTTCAAACATTAGAAACTCAAACATTTCAGTGTAATTCATTTCAGCCCAGAGTATGTGTACATAAAATGGTTTTAATGTCATGCAAAGCAGTGCCAAGACCTAATATTATTATCCAAACTGACGAGGCACCTGGGAAATGAGGCAACAGTCCCCAGAACTTTCATTTTTCAGGAGCATTAATAATTAAGCGAGTTTCATTCAGCAGTATTGTGGTGCGTAAACAAACTGAGCACAGCACAGGGTCTCGACACCACACTCCCTCAGAGAAAACCTTCATTATTTACTGTACCTTTACACACCAATAATGACACAGCTAAAAGGAAATGGATGCTTTTTGGCAGCACATTGGCTGAGACCAAAGCCAACATGCTGCAGGCAAAAAGAGAAGTCTGAGCTGTCGTGAAATATAGCGGGAACAAGAGTGACAGAGATGTATCTTTAGAGGAGTTCGAACCAGAGTGAAAATTTGGTAGGGTTTAAATGGGTCTGACCCCTCCTATCTAATCATGAAAAGACCAAATGTAAATGCCATTCGAAACACATTCGAGATGGATACTGTTGCAATCCGATCACTCGTTGCATCCATGATGCAACTTGGCCAAGTGTAAATTAATCCTGTCATTCAGGCAACATGAAATTTCCACTGTGCTGCTAAAAGCGAGTTAAATGTTCTCCTAAACAGATGAGGTTTTTAATGGAAAAGTTCACCCATAAATGAAAATTCTCTCATCATTTACTCACCCTCATGATATCTCAGGTGTGTTTGACTTTCTTTCTTCACCAGAACACATTTAAAGAAAAATAGAAAAATATCTCAGCTCAGTACGTCCTTCAAATGCAAGTAAACGGTGATCAGACCTTTTGAAGCTCCAAAAATCACAGCCAGTCAGCATAATCGTCATCCATACGACTCCAGCTGTTAAATTAATGTCTTCTAAAGTGTCACGATTGCATTTGGTACGAAAAGATCAATATTTAAGTACTTTTTAACTATAAACCATCGCTTCTGGTCAGCAGCAGTATACGCATTCATGAGAGCGCTGAGTTCACGTGGTCTCTCGTGTGACGTATTTGCGTTGGCATGTTATGGATGCAATCTCACGTTCTCCACTTGGTTGAGACATCCAGGATGAGCACACAAACACACCATTGTGTGTAAAGAAACATACAGATAAATACAGATCTAAACCAAAACCAACCAAGCTTCTTTACAGCGTTCCTCCTCACTTGTAAACAGCACTGATCTTCCGTGTGTGTCACCAATGCGATTACATCACACAGCGCATACCCTGCTGACCAGAAGCGATGGATTATAGTTAAAAAGTACTTATAAAGATATTTATCTTTTTCGCTCCAAATGTGATCGTGTCACTTTAGAAGACATTCATTTAACAGCTGGAGTTGCATGGATGACGTTTATGCTGACTGTCTGTGATTTTTGAAGCTTCAAAGGTCTGATCACCATTTACTTGCATTTTAAGGACCTACTGAGCTGAGATATTTTTCTGTTTTTCTTTAAATGTGTTCTGGTGAAGAAAGAAAGTCAAACACACCTGAGATATCATGAGGGCGAGAAACAGTTTTGGGGCGAACTAACCCTTTACGGTTAATGCTCTATTGAGTTTTAAATCTGCAAAACCAACCAACCTCCCTACCCTAAAACTTAAACCTACACCTAACAGATAGAGTCAGAAAAAGACAATGTGAGATAAACAACACAACAAAGTCATTTTGTGGTGTTCTCATGACACTTTCGGCTCACGTGCTCTTCAGGACTCATACCCTGCTCCTTTACATCACAAGTGCAACACTCTATCAGTTGAGCTACCGCACAATTTGATCACACCTGAACAAGCTTGTAAATGTTGTTATTTTTGAGAATGCATTAATTTTCATGCTAAATAAAAATCAAATCACTAGAACACTAAATTTGTTTAATATTTTTTGCATGACATCAGTGGCAGAAGTATCGACACTTAAGCATCGATGCGCCCATCCCGACGAAACAGTTATGACAAATGATGTATGACACCATGCTAGATCTTAAAGTTTGTTTAATTGACTGTGTTATTTCTGTAGCTGTGGAGCACTTTTCTATCATTTCAAACTGGACTTTAAGACTTTTTTGATCGATTTTGTCAGGGCCATTTTTAGCTCTGGCCGGTTTCTCCCTGTGCTGAGGAGAGTGACAGGTCTCATTAAGTCAGCCTGTCAAACTACAGAGCAGCTAAAGCCAAGATGGAAGCGAAGCGCTAACCATGCTAAAAACGCAGCTTTAGCACTGTGTTCTTCTTATATAATGATGCTGACTGAGACGGAAGCTAATTTTGACTTTCTAACATATGCTCACCCATGCAACAGTGAAAAGATGTTGAATCTGCTTGTGTTAAAGGAATAGTTCACCCCAAAATTCTAACTGTCATTATTTACTCACCCTCATGTTGTTCCAAATCTGTATGCTGTTATTTATTTACATGCAACACCAGTGGGGAATTTTTGAAGAATCTTTGTAGTTCTTTTCCATACGTCAACAGATTAGAGTGACAAAATTAAAAAAGACAAAAATAGGTCATTCTTTGCTGATAATTTTTGTTATTCACAAATGTAATTCGCACTCATATTAAAATGTAAATATGGTGCTTTACGTACATGCCAACAGCTGTGGCATCACTGACACCAAACACATTGTTTCTATACTCAAAAATATATTCCTTGCAGTTGCAAAAGTAAACATGATGTTTACATTAGATTTACTTAAATACAATTAACTTTGCCATAAGTATCACTAAACTCCATCACTGAAATGCACAGTGCCATCAACCAACCAAATTGTATATTATTTAAAACGTATGAATTTTGTTTACTACATTTTAAAAGTTCCTATTCCTCATTGATTTTAATGAAATACTTCACATTTATTCTGAATTTATAATGTGTACACCAATTAAACCTCACTCAATTTAGTATGATGAAAATTAGTCATACGATTGAAATGTGTAAATCTTAAAAATGCACTGTAATATTTGTTTTTGAGTGTGTTTAACCAAACGTAGTGCACCAGTTTGAAGGATAATAAGATTTGAGAGTGCCAGCAGAGGGGAGGACTTTCATTGAATAACTATTCTTTACACAAAGCGTTTGTATGTCTTAGCATATGAATATCCTGTTTTACGTGTTATATACAGGTGCATCTCAATAAATTAGAATGTCGTGGAAAAGTTCATTTATTTCAGTAATTCAACTCAAATTGTGAAACTCGTGCATTAAATAAATTCAATGCACACAGACTGAAGTAGTTTAAGTCTTTGGTTCTTTTAATTGTGATGATTTTGGCTCACATTTAACAAAAACCCACCAATTCACTATCTCAACAAATTAGAATACATCATAAGTCATTAGAATACATCATTTTTAGTGAATTGTTGGCCTTCTGGAAAGTATGTTCATTTACTGTATATGTACTCAATACTTGGTAGTGTACAGAACACTAGACAATCTTTACATTTCTGTATAATTATATGAATATATTACTGGGCTGTGGCTCACCATATTTAATGGTTTGGTACTGAAAGAATCCACTCACACTCTAAATCCAACCTCTTATTAAATTAGAAATAGATCTGAATAAATAAAGAGAACTATAAGACCAGATGTATTGAAACAATTTAACAAATTTAATGAGAGAGAGAAACCGACAATAAGAGAGGGCGAGAGAGACAGATGAAGATATGTGAGGCAGTGTATTGACATTTTAAGCTGCTTTAAATCAGGGATGCACCACACAGAGTAAACCGAGCATGTGAAATAAAAAGAACGAGCTGCATTCAGCACAACTCAAGACTGATGCTTTTACTCCCATCTGTATATACACACACATATGCGTCAAACCTCATATGTACTATACACCAAAAAATAGTGCACAGGAATTTGTATTTGCATCATGTGCAATATGAAAATGTTGAGCAATTTAACTTTAAAGGTTCACACGGTAATTTGTCACTTAGATCTTTTTTGTCTGTATCTTTTAAGTTTAAAAATGTAAAATAATTTAAAAATGCAATTTACACCAAACAATTACTTCAAAACACCTCTTCTGTGATGAAAATGTTTCCAGTTATGGAGTTCAAACTCATTTTGATATATTTTCTGGGGCTTAAAGTAAATAATAATAATAATAATGTTGTGTGACTGTCTGGAGATGGAAATCAAAGTCTCATTAAAAGCTGATAATCTTGAAAATCTTGAATATATATATATATATATATATATATATATATATATATATATATATATATATATATATATTAAAGAAATGTTAGCATGAGTAGTGAAGAATAATCTTTTGATATTTAATATTATAAATATTTTTGTAAATCAAATCAACATGTAGGTTGCCACTTACCGTATATACGTATACTGTATATATAATAAAATAGAGAGAACCTTTTTAGACCATTACAAGTGTGTGAAGTAAAAAAATAAATTTAAAAAAAATCTGTTATTTGGATATTTTTATGAAAAGTCACGTTTTGTCGAGGTTTTATGGAGTAGCTCTAAGAAAACTTGATATTTGTAAAATAATAATAATAATAATAATAATAATAATAATAATCTTAAAAATTATTTTTGAAAACGTTTTTGAAATTAATGATAAAGTATGATGAATGAAAATATTTTAATATGTTTTACTTGATGGTTACAAGACATGACATGTTTAAAGTCATTAAATACATTTGAGCAGAAAATGCTATAAATGTTTATAAAAATGTATGAAACCAACATGGACTCAAAGATTACATTTCTACAAACTTAACGCCAGTTTTAAACAAGATTTTTAAAAGAGCTAATTTTTAGCACTTCAGACATGTACATGTACATTCACATGAGGTATCAGCCTTAAAGAAAAAGCTGTTTTATTCTACATATGGTGCCGGGTGCACATTCATGAGCACCGGCATGTTGAGATCATGTGACCAGCCGAATAATCCCATATACTTGTACACTTTAACAAATTTATATAGCGCATTTTTACAATGACATCGTAACTGAGAACTTCTGTTTTTGTTTGATGCTGCAACTATGCTGCCATTCGTCACCTCAACATAAACAATAATATTAATGAGTACTGCACCTTTAAGGCAGATGAGTCTCAGTCTTTTAGTGTGCACTTGGATTTACAAACACACATGCACACTAAAAACTAAAACACACCCACACAATCCATCATTAATGAATTAGCAGGCCTATATTCATTTTAGCAGTGCAAACACACACAAGCTCCAGTAATCAGAGCTACAGTTCTGTCTCTAAATCTACAATCACATCTACATGCATTTAAAATGACCTTTTCATTCTCACCAGATCTTCCATTAGTTGTGATCTCTAGTTCTGCACTTAGTGTGACATTCACTTCTATTCTCCATTAAATAAAGTGTCATTGACAGGCACAGAAATGTCTCACATGAGAAATGCAGATTTCCATCTTCACCCAACAGAAACGTTCACTAGCTGCACAATAAAACAGGCTAAAAAATCTCACCGAAATTGAAAGGACCCAAGCCATATCTAGAGACCAGTAATTCATAGAGATATGACAATTCATAGACAATTATGCATCAGCCAATATTGTATTTTGCCGATAAGGTGTTGAAAGTAAGCAATAAGCGATTAATCGATCAATAGTTTTTATAATTGATTTACTGGGTGTGTTAAAATTTTTTCTTAGTCTTTCCTTATTTTGACAGGGCGGCCTAGACATAGATGCTGCAAGAGTCCAAATCGATTTTAATCACAGATTATTGTGCAAATGAATTCTCAATATCCAGAATAAGCCCAATATAAACAGAGGACTCTTATTTTGAAATGTCTGCTCTCATCTGCTCACACAAAGATATAAGTGAAAAATATGCACTCTTACAATCATCAACAACAACATATTACACTGTAAACACTATAAAGTAAACATTTTCATATAACGAATATGAGCAGTAATTCATCAACAGTAGATCGACAGCAATCGCCTGCGGTAAATATGAGGTATTCTGGTATTATTAAAAGTGCTTTTTCCCCTTTCACTATGGCAACCATCAGTCAAAATCACCATGAATGTAGCCATCAATAAAGGTTATATAAATAATCGTTCAATAATGCATATGCATCTTTTACACAATAGTAATTGTATTAATAATCATGCATTTGTCCATAAACAATGAGATTTAGCTCTGTTACAATGCCCTATATGTAAGCATTCACCAGATTATGTTTTTTATGCAGTATAGCCTATATATTAAAAAAGTGTAGGGTTGTAAACATTTCACCAGATTTTTATTATTATTAATTTAAAAGTTGGAGATGCGATGTATGTGCACATTTTTTGCATGATCTCACTTCAATTTAGAACATTTGATTATCTAATCAAATACCAAAATATGCATTAAAGTGAGGATAAAATATATGGATAAATAGGGATGAATATTGTCAATTACGTTATAGATACAGCAAATCCCACAAGGTTCCATTCTACGTTTAGGCCTGAGTTCGGAATGGCACACTAACAATTTTCTTACTACTTCTGCCATATATCTCAGAAATAGTAAGAGTAGTATGGTAGCATGCCATTTTGAACTCGGCTTACATTCCTCCAACGGCACCCGCTTCCAACAATCGACAAAGTATCACTGTTGATTTCTGCCGATAAAAGAACTTCCAAAAGCAACTATCTGTGCCGATTAATCAAAACCGATAAATCAGTCAGCCTCCAGTGGTCAACCGATATGGGTTTTTCAATGGCCGATACCGATATCTAGAGAGCAGGATGGACGATATACAGTAAATACCGATATACATAAATACAATTTAACAACAGCAAATCAGATAAAAAGATACAAAGTAAAAAAAAAAATTAAGGTGAAACGAACATTTATTTTATACAATATTTTATAAATGAGCTTAAACTTGAAAAAAAAAAAAAATCCTTGTTTTCGATCCATTGGCAAAATCTATCGATTTTGAAACTGACACAATGGAGAGTTAACACTTCTGTTAATCGGCCAGGCGAACACGGTTATTGGCCAATACCAATAATTGCAAAATGGTCAAATATCGGCCGATTAATCGGTCTGGCCGATATATCATTCTATCAAAATCTGCCTCTACAAGCAACCACCAAGAACACCTTAGCAACCATCTGGCAACCATCCAGAACAAACTAAACTAGCCGCAAACTTGCCGCTCGTTATTTTAACATGCAAATGAGCTTGTGATTCCCAGCATATGTCTGCCAGAAGTTTGCAGCTCTTCACCGGTAGTGGTGAACCTCCGGCAAACCTTTGGCAACAATGGACAATATGCTGCAAGTTTGCCGCAAATCAAATTTGCATATGAAAATGATCTGTGTTGAATTTGCGGCACATTTGCAGTGAACTCTCAGTTTTTGTAAGGGTTAGCATACAGCATAGTAACACATTACAAATAACCTAAACACCTTAGTAATTCTGTAGCAATGGCCGCCAGCTCTCCCACAACACCCTTGCATCAAGGTGGCAAGTTTTGCATGGGTAAACACCATTTCTATTTTCTTCAGAAAATTTAAAAATCTACTTATTAGTCTGAGTGTGTATTTGGCAGTTGACTGACTGGCGGGTTACTCCATGCAGCAAATAGCTGTTAGTAATTCACCAGCTAGCTGTTTAGCATCATGCTCACGTAATTTAAATTTATTTTGAGAAACGAATAGCATCTATTATTTGAACAGCACAGAGTTTAATAAAGGACACACAAACACAAATCATGCAATTTAGCCGAGTGGTTTGACAGATGCCAAGCCGCAATTCAGGCGTTTGCCTCCTGAATTTAACTCGGATTCATAATGCTATAACAACCCTGTGATGTTTCTTTGGAATATATTGAAACCAATATGAGAAGCACCTTCATGGCAGGCCCGAAAATGATTTTTTTATTCATTCTAAATGCCTAAAAGATGATGTGTGACTGTACGAATATATGGGTTTTGAAGGGGTTGCTGACAATGATGGCAATATGACATTATTAACATTGTTAATTCAGGTGAGAGATTGAATCACACAGATATGGAGGTGACATTTGATAACCGTGTGCAAAACACAGATATATTAGCTTCTGCAATCTGCACTATACTGGGCCTTATGCTCAACATCTACATTGCACACTACCCATGTATTCATTTGAGTCATTTCTGTTATGCAGCACTTTTGAAATCTATAACATCATAAAAGGATATTCCAGACTTCTAGAATTCTGCTCTGGTCAAGCTTTGGACACTTTAACATGATTATTTACAAAATTGCAAGACAGGATGGGGAAAAAATAGCTCAAGTTAGTTATTGCTTAGTAAGGGATTAAAACTTAGTTTACATGATATTTTTTAAAACATCTTTTGAAATATTGATAACATACAGTTTTCTGTTTGTATCAAAGAGGATCTAATGTTTTAGTGAGACAAACCAACTTATATCACACACAGAATTCAACACATCCATTGCTAATACTTACTGAGGGTTGTGTTGTTGTTTTCCCCCAAAATTGATGTCACTTCCTGGATGCTGATGTCATTGAGTAGCTGTTTTGTTAGTTAAAGGGATATTGCCTCTTTGTATATTGATATGTAAGTGATAATTGATATGTAAATGAGCATCATTGTAATTTGCTTTAATGTTGAACATGCATGTGTAATAATACAAGCTGTCACTGTTTGAAATTTCATATAAACTACACAGAGAATTACACATATAACAATTAATCGCTTGTATTATGAAAAAGTGCAGTGTGTCATAGCTATCCGAATGTGATCTGCCAGGTCCAATTTATCTCTGCGGGTGTTAGAGGGTGTAACATTTAGAGTGACAGAATAAACACCGTACTAGCATTTTCACGTAGTAAAAGGTTGCTGTAGACTCACACCATCAACTCTTTTTTTTAATTTTATTTTTTATTCCCTTTTCTCTCAATTTGGAATGCCCAATTCCCACTACTTAGTAGATCCTCGTGGTGGCGCGGTTACTCAATCTGGGTGGCGGAGGACAAGTCTCAGTTGCCTCCGCTTCTGAGACCGTCAATCCGCGCATCTTATCACGTGGCTCGTTGTGCATGACACCGTGGAGACTCACAGCATGTGGAGTCTCATGCTACTCTCCACAATCCACGCACAACTTACCACGCGCCCCATGGAAAGCTTGAGCCCCTAATCATGCCCACAAAGAGGCTATGTGACTCTACCCTCCCTAGCATCCGGGCCAATTTGGTTGCTTAGGAAACCTGGCTGGTGTCACTCAGCATGCCCTGGATTCGAACTTGTGACTCCAGGGGTGGTAATCAGCGTCAATAGTCGCTGAGCTACCTAGGCCCCCTTCACACCATCAACTCTTAGTGAAAAATACTTTCTGTGCTCTCACACAAAATCCATTTTGATCAGCTCTTCTTAGTAGCTTCAATACAAACAGGAAGCTAAATGACAAAATTCAGAAGAGCGGAGCGCGGAAAGGGGCGGGGCTGAATAATGTGACAAGCTGTATACAGGACATCACTTAAAGTACCAAAAACTGTAACAGAATTGCCATGTGTTTGGACATAGGCTTCTACATTGTTATGGTAATACAGCATCATTCAGTACCAAAGTACCATGGTATAACCATATGATACTTGATTACTGTATCGTGGTCCTGCTACCATTGGCTGCTTTGTTGAAAGGTAATTTTGAGATACTTCAACTTGTGCTTTTATGTTAATACGTCTTTTAGAGGCCAAGCTTTGGAGTCGATTCTTGATTCCCTACGCCTCAGAATCGATTCTTTTTGGAATTAGTTTCAAGTGTGTAATTGAATCGCTGACCAAGTCATGTAATTTTAGCATACGGCTTTGTTACGTCCGTTACGTGTTTTGTAATGTTTATGTAATGTAAGAGTCAGTGTAACAACAATATCAAAATCAAACTGTTTCAAACAAGATTTGCTGAATGTTTAGTTACTTATCGATTTCATCGAGTTTATGTTTTTCTAAAAGCCACCTCAAACCAACTATATACAGGCCTACATACGTATGGTGGAACAAGCCCCCGGACCTTCCTACTCATTAAGGATGCACTTTTTTTAGGCTTATGTTGTTTTAAGAATGTTTAGATACTTTTATTAGACAATGAGATACTGATAAGGATTTTTTTCTTTTCAGTGTGGAAAATTCCATATTTCCCAAAAATCTGCTGCTCGAGTAAAAATAAATGTCATCTGGGAGCTTACGTCTAGAATTTTTAGAACACCCTACTGGATCCAATTTATTTAATGAATTTATTTAGCAAGTCTACAGGAATGACATACAACACAAAAGCCCATTGAAAACGAGCGCTGATAGCAGGGAACCATGTCATTATTGCAGTAACAGACCTTATTCACGCTAGCGGCGTCTTTGATTTTTAATGGGGATGACAATGAGGCTGTGAGGGATAGTCTTTCAGTCTCTTCAATGGGCTGTACTGCAGATCGTTCTGTGGACAAAGCATTGATAAAATATTTGCCCAAGAACATTCAGTATATAAAGAACTCCAGACAACATGAGTCGTGGAAAATCAGATGTGATCTAAGAGCTTTACACAGCTTTATACAGTTCGTGCCATTGAAGAGATGGTACATCTGTCCCTCACAGCCTCATTGTCATTCCCATTAAAAATCAAAGATGGTGCTGGCGTGAATAAGGTCAGAGAAGATGCAGTATGGCATGGGATATTTTTGGAGAAAAGAAAAATAGGGCAGCCCTGAGATTCGACACCAGGAATGAAAACTTCAAAATCACTGTCAGTTTAAGTTCAACTTACTTTGTATTCAGGGGGATCTGCCTCATCATGTGATAGATATCTTTGGATCTGCTCTGCCATTGGCTGTATTTTGATGAATTCTTTGAAAACCCCACAGAAAGAGAGAGAGACCAAGTGAGAGAGCTAGGTCTCTCTAAGCAAATCTCCTCTGATTTTTGAGATTCCTCCTCTGTTATCTGTGACCTGCAGGCACCAGGACAGCTTTTATTTTATGAAGCACCAAGTGTCAGTTCAAATATCATGTAAATTGGCTACCAAAGGGGTGCCAAAAGCGAGCTGTGAAGTGACTTTTTCAGCTGTACAGGTTGTAATACAGTGAAGAGGAATGCACATTTTTTAAGCTTTACCTCCCCAAACTCCAAACCTAAACCTAACCATCAGTGGAGTAAAAATGTAATGCTTGAGGAAAAAATGCAAGCTCCGAATCGCACTCGTCACTGAATGTGCAAACATTATCACTTAATGGTTTAAATGTGGGATTCAGACCTAGGTCTCCCATGCTGCTATTGCAACCCAATTCATTTATTTAGTAAATGAGCTTGCAAATGGTGGGAGATGTGTATAACTTTGTGAATAATGGAAATTCAAATTTTGTGAAAGGTCTGCTGAGCTTTGCGTTACTGTATATTCTGTGGGTGTAGATTCTGTTTTGGGCTGTTTATATACTTAGAAATATTGTTGACTTAAATACATTTGACCAAAAAATACATTTTTTAATAATGAGTAGCTTGTTGCTTGGGGAGCTACAGTTTCAGTAGCTTCGCCATCTCTGCTGTGAATGTGTTTGAAATGTGTATACTGAGGCTACACAGATCTCATCTGTATTCCATTCATACTATAGGCATAATAACATGAGAACTCTCCCATGACTCAGGTAAATAAACTGGAAATACCTCACGATTTCCTGTGGGATTCCATAGAGGAATTTTTACTACACTGCTTCATTATGACAGGTAGAAATGAAAGGGGATTGTACTGCATTCCCAGAGAAACTTAGAGAGGTTACTCTTTCACAGCTCAGGAGATGTAATGGAGTTTCCAGTTTTGCTTAATTCAAGTATCAACTTTGTCTCAGATGTTTCTCCAAGAATTCCTTAGTTAAAAAATAAGAATAGAAACTGAGTGAGTCAATTGTTTATATGCAGTAAAAGTGTAAAGCTGTCAAATGAATGCGGAAAGCATAGCTCAGATCATTTGCTCATGGAATAATTTGATGAGAAATGTTTGAGTTCATATGGAGATCTCTGACTTTTCTTGGTAAATCTGAGCACCGTTGAAGACATTGTTGAGATCTCTTCTTAATCTCTAGAGGAGGCCCATGTGTGACTACTGGGGTCTCTTTCTCAGAAGGCAAATCCTTCCTGTGAGACTGTGTGTGTGTGTGTGTGTGTGTGTGTGTGTGTGTGTTGGACTGGCCTTTGAAAGAGAATTTCTTTCATGATGCTTTGACCAGAGGGTATTAAGGACCTGAGAGTTTTTGATAATGTTTGATGTACAGTAACCTTTGAGAGCTGAGAAACTGACAGACAGACAGAAGGCTTTGAAACTAACATACCACTCTTACTACAATGTATATACAGTACTGTAGTACATACACAGTATGCAAAATTGTATGCATGGAATACCCAGATAACCTATTACATTTGCCAAAATGAACATTATAGAGCACAGTCTGATTCCGGAAGTAAAAATCCCATTCATTTTCTCCATATCGAGTTGCTTTTTAATAATAACTTAAAATATAAACCTTCAAAGACAGACCTACCATGAGCTTCGAGGTTGTTAATCGATGGTATGTGATTCTGTTGAAGACATCGGTCTGTGTTATTTCAGCTTCATGTAAAAATATATCATGCTAAATAGAAGAATTTCTGGTGAAGAACTACACTTCCCATGATCCTACAGAGAAAGATCCACCAATCAGAGAATCACGGCAAACAAAGGGCGCCAAAAGAGCTCTGCAGCTCTGCCCACTCTCATTATGCACTGTGAATAACGCAATCGAGTCACTCTTCCTACACTCTCAAACTACTTATACATTCGTATATACAGTACAACTGAATATTTTGCATCTGATTATTTTGCTCTAACTCTAAATATATTGATTCTGTACTTAACTTTTAATCAACAACTTTAAAATAAAAGCTTCAAATTTTTCCATCGTTTTTTATTTAAGTACATTGTTCACAATGCTTTATGGGATTGTAGTTAATTCCCATATTTAAAACAGTAAGTTGTACCTTTGTCTTTTTGTCCGATTTTCAAATAGTTGTTTGCTTCAAATCAAAGTTTACTGTTGTGATTCACCTCTGAGATAGTGGGTTTGGGTATTGGCCTCGTACTCTTTTATGTAGGATTTTCATTCCTACTGTTTCACATGCTAATAATAGTAAGCTGGAGGCTATACTAGGGCTACGCAATTATAACAAAAATCGTAATTGCCCATTATTTCCTTGGATATTGTAATTGCGATTAGTCGTTTCGATGAATAGAATTTAAATTAAAATGCTTATTTTATTTGGGCCAGCTGCATGCCAGATTCTTAATGTGGGCTATGCATCAAAACAAGATGAGAACTGTGTGCCTGAATTTCATTATTATTTTAATTGCGTGAAAAACAAAGTGTTGTTCACCTTTTGAATTAATCATACACTATATAATTTATATGGTGAGCATTACAGATATGTCTTTAGCATTCATGCATGCAATGCCCCAAAAATATGTTGTAAATACAACTTTTTGGCACAGTGGGAGTACACCTAAATGGAATGCTGTAATTGTCACTTTTAACGATTCTATAATTGCAACAGCTGTAATTGTAATCTTAATTTTTTTTTTTAATTGTGCAGCCACAGACTAACCAGTGTAAATGCTGAGAGACATAAGTTAATGAGCTCATGGTTTTGAACACAGAACCATGAAGATTTCTGAACATATTATTTTTGCAGATTAGTTTGGTCTGGTTGGACTGCAGAGGGAGTTTTGAAGCTACAGCAGTGTTTTTTTTTTAATTGTTTTTTTTACTGTAGATAAAAACAGCAGCTGAAGTACACTGAAGTTTTAACTCTACTGTGCACACTACATTATAAACTAGATTGAAAAGTTTGTGGATAAGCTTTAGGTTGGCTTGAAAAATCCAAGTCTGAAAGTTTATAGACAGACAGACAGACGGATGGATGGAAAGAAAGAAAGAAAGAAAGAAAGATAGAAAGATGTGTTTTTCTATTTGGTTGCTAGGTAGTTACCAGGGTGATACTCAAAAGGCTCCTTGCTAGCCTGAGTAAATTACCCAACCCCGAAAGTCTCTACGATATACTGATGCAGAGATATTTGTTTTACTAATCGGTTGCTAGTGTAACCCCACCTGGTTGCTAGGCAGGTAACCAGGTGATACTGAAAAGGCTCCTTGCTACCCTGAGTCAAAGGAATGAAACCAAAAGTTTCTACGATGTTATGGTGCAGAGATATGTGATTTGTTACTTGGTTGCTAGGGTGACCCCATCTGGTTGCTAGGCAGTTACCAAGATGATACTCAAGAGGCTCCTTGCTACCAGTCAAATGAATGAAAAGGGAATTCTCTGCAATGTTCTGGTGCAGAGATATGTGATTTGTAACATGGTTGCTAAGGTAACCCCATATGGTTGCTAGGCAGTTACCTAGGTGGTACTCAAAAGGCTTCTTGCTACCCTGAGTCAAATGAAAGAAACCAGAAGTCTCTATGATGTTCTGGTGCAGAGATATGTGATTTGTATCTTGGTTGCTAGGGAAACCCCATCTGGTTGCTAGGTAGTTACCAAGGTGATACTCAAAAGGCTCCTTGCTACCCTGAGTCAAATGAAAGAAACCAGAAGTCTCTATGATGTCCTGGTGCAGAGATATTTTATTACTTGTTTGCTAGGGTAACCCCATCTGGTTGCTAGGCAGTTACCAAGGTGATACTCAAAAGGCTCCTTGCTACCCTGAGTCAAATGAATGAAAATGGAAGTCTCTATGACGTTCTGCTGCAGAGATATGTGATTTGCAACTTGGTTGCTAGGGTAACCCCATCTGGTTGCTAGGCAGTTACCAAGGTAATACTCAAAAGGCTCCTTGCTACTCTGAGTCAAATGAAGGAAACCGGAAGTCTCTACGATGATACTTGAAGGCTGATTGTTTTACTTGGGTGAGCAATCAGTCTTCAAGTATCATCATGGAAAATATTTAGCCATGCCCTAGCAACAATTTAGAGCACCCTAGCAACCAAACCCCATTGACTTCCATTCAGTTAGCTTAGATGGATATCTCAGGATCAAAATGTCATTGAGACTTCATTGTTGGCTTGTATGACTCAGGACAGCAGGCAGCCTTCTTAGTATCACCCTAGCAACTGCCTAGCAACCACATGTGCTCACCCTAGCAACTGTATTGTCATCTGGTGGAAAATATAAACAATTTAGATTTTGAAGCCAGGGCTCCAGAATGAAAGCATAATATCATAGAATTCCTGATTTTATGCTTCAATGGCACTGGGATCAAATATTGCAGTTTTAATGGGTTTCAATGGGGACATTTTTGTCCTGAAGGTCCTGAGTGTAACTATTTTGTGTACACAGTGTATTATAGATGTATTATAGGAACTGAGGTTGAAATATCAAAATTCCCCCCAAAATACACACCTTTGGCTAAATGTATGCCGATGGCATTAACATAGACAAACTGATCGACAAAACAAAAATGAAAAAGACAAAAAATAATGACAGCCACAGGTACTTGCACTTCTTGGTGCAATGAATTATTAAATTTGTGACATTCATTTTGTAATGCCATGGAAAATCACTTTTCAAAGCTCACCGTTTGTGTGAAGACATTTATAATTAGGTTGGCTTGAAAAAGTCAACCTACTGATATACTATTTAAACTATGGAGTAGTGGTGGTGGCGTAGTGGGCTAAAGCACATAACTAAAGAAGGTTCAGGTTCTTAGCAGCATCAGTTCAGTTTGGTTGAGTTTGAATATGAAACGAACATGTAACTTTCTTCCTCCACATCTCTGCTCCAGACAGACAGGATATTTTTATTTATTTAATAAGGTTGAACACTTCTGTTAATGGATTCTGTGGCGTTTCTCAGAGTAAACTCCACATGTCAGGATTTACCCACCGATAACAAGCAGAATGTTGATTTTTCTCTGAGAGAGAAGTGATAAATATGAATGAAGCTCTGCAGGGGCATGAAATGTGTCTTTGTTTCATCAAAGTCAGAGTGTTTATGAAGTCCTGTGGTTTTAATTAAACATTCGATCCTGGTGCAATGTCAGAAATATCTCACGTATTCTAAAGGACACGAACAGAAATGTAGAATTATTCCACGAAGAGGCAGAAAGAGAGATGATACAGTTGTCTGTTCTGGAAAAGTGTAAATGTAATCTTTTTCTATTCATCTCACGTGAAAAACGATTTTGTGGTTTGGTAGTTTGAGAGTTAGTTATTCTTTGCTATTGTTCAAGGGCGTAGATTTGACTTGAACATTGGAATGCAGCGTGAAGCATTTATCCATGTTTCCACTGAGCATGGTATACTGTAAATATTGGGTTACTTGCTTGTATTGATAATTGGTCCCCCCTGGAATCTAAGCCCCTGCTATCATTAATAATTCTGTGATTTTAAAGTTCTGTTTCTTTCAAACTGTGGACTTGTATTTGCACAAATCAGTCATTAGCTGCAGCTTTAATTTACAGTCATTAAGCATCATCTCTTCCTCAAGTCAGAGCATTTCCTTCTGCTGTCCTATTTCCAGGTACAGTAAGAATAGCTCCTTCTCTTGCATTCACTCCGTCTTTTGTTATTTTATTATGTGACATTTCTGTCCATCAATTCTTAGATTAACTAGCTTATAATCAACCTCGACTAAAACAAGCTTTTATTGTCTCTCTGTAGTGAACACACTTTATTGCACTGGAAACTAGATTCTCGTCTTTAAAGGCTTGGACATGATGACAGGGTTTTATCTTTTTCCTTCACTCATTTCAGTCTGCCTTTCAGTATGTGGTCGTTTGTGGAGCTAAATTACATTGCATTCAATTGCATATAACATATTGCATTAGCCATTTACTCTTTCTTTAACTAATGCGGTACCTGACCTCTCTTCTGTCTTTTCTCTCGTGTTTTCTCCTGTCTGTCTTCCTCTCTCTTTTCCTGTGAGAAACATTACTTATGATGGAAGTAGGTCATGAGTTCCAAGTAGATCAGGGTATCCATTAGCTTTTAGCTGGAAATGAAAGTGTAAAATCATAAAAATAATAGTAATACATTAAAGGAGAGATTTCTGTGGAGGAATTTAGGCCGTTTTCGTTCTTGTTTCAACAGACATTAGTCAGGGTAGAAACCATGTTTCATTTAACGCAAATGGCTGCGAGGGATAGATGTACCGTCTCAATAGGTTGTCTCTTTTTACTTTCTGTCAGATGGCTGTGAATCACAGTACATTTGCTCTATCTATATGAGTATCACACTAAAAACTGCATAATGATGTATTTACAGCCGTGTATTTACAAAAATATAAAACTAGCAAAAATATACTTACACATGAATCGCAATGGCCTGAAAACAGTGATGCTGTTCCAAAAACTTGCAAGCTGCCTCGCTGCTTCCCTACATAGACAGCTGCCTTCTAAGTTAGCATCGTAACTATCATGGAACCTCTTTCGTGGTTTGACATCATAAAGTTTGGACACAAGATGAGGTTTGATGTCATTGATGTACATACTTGATTTGGACGCTGTAATCTGGAGTTGATCAATGATATGTGCACAGGTCGTATCGATTAGTTTTACTGTGTGGAGTTTTACTGTTGTGTAATTCTGTGCTTTTTAAAGCTTGACAGCCTGGAGTCACTTCACTTTCATAATATGGCAAAAAGCCTTCATATTGTTAAATCATGACTTCAGATTCCTAAAACTAAGTTTCAAAACTTGGGAAAGGTTAATGTTAAGCCAATTAATTAGCGAATTAGTAAACTGTTTGTCACTTCATGTAAAAAGCAATTGCTAAGTGAAAAGTAACATACTCTGAAAGTTTTGTATTGTTGTTGTCTTGTTTCGTTTTACTTTTAGTTTTATGAATCCAGGCCCCAAACATCGAAGTTCATTATGTCTTTCTGCTGAACACATACAAAGCCAATTGATTGGCCCAACATCCAATCAGCCTTCAATTAAATAATCGACCATTGAGATTTTCAACTGAGGTTTTAATAAACGTTTTGATTTGAGCTTGGATGAAAACCGTTGTTAAGATCATCAGAATAAGTATGTTTCTGGCGGTTTCGCTTGAGCTGTTGATTAAGTCAGCAGACAGGTCAAATGCATTTCCACATCAGTAAATACCGCTATCAAAATTAATGAAACACAAATGAGATGTCTAAAAGCCCTCGTCTTCATCTAATGATGAGCTACTGTGTGTGTCTGGAGTTGGTCTTTGAATGTTAAATTGAACTGAAATCAAGTATCAAAAGTTACAGACACTGAAATGAGAGATGGCCACTTTAAAGGAATAATTCACCCAAAAATAAAAATTCTTCCATTATATACTCACCCTCCATTTACACAAAACAGGGCATTAAAGTACCTTAAAGTACTATGCATCTCTTTCATGTACACTGATGTACATACGAGACCATAAAAACACCATAAAATCTCCGTAAATGAATCATAAAAGTGGTCTATACAACTTGTGCACTATATTCCAATTCTTAGTCATACGATAGTTTGTGTGAGAAATGGCGAGATAGAAATTGGTATTTATGATATGAAACATTCTCTAGTGCAATGTTTAATATTATTGGATAAAAACTGTTATTGTTGTCTTTTTTTGGAGCTAAAATGTTAAAGTTGACCTTTACATTTGACAGTACTCAAAGCGTCAGTCCACCGCCGGTCAGGGTAAAGCCACTTCCAGCTTTAATAATTATTGAAGATGCTACACTAATCCCAGATCAGGTACACCAGAGCTGTCGAGTGGACAGATTCCCTGCAGCGCTCCTGTCATTCACATCCACTAACGGAACGCTTTTTGCTTTTACCTCAGAGGTGTTTCTCCAGGGCAGGATGTAGCTTGTGAAAGAGAACGGCTTTATCATCAGTGCTGTGGCAGAACAGGAGCTATTGAATATTGAAAGATGTGCACCATGGGAAATAAATGCAGTACTACAGCCAGACTATGGAGATTGAGAGAGTGAGAGAGAACCAGAGAGAGAGAGAGAGAGAGAGAGAGAGAGAGAGAGAGAGAAACCAATAATGAGAGGCAGGAAACTTGATACCACTGGGTCAATCTACAAAAAGTCTGCCTTTTGTGAGCTGACACATATGTGATATGAACATAAGGATATAAAACAAACATTTGGACATAAAAGCTAGAATTAGCACATTGCTAAAACAATAGACAGTTCTGTGATAATTTACTTATTGTCATGTTGCTCCAACCCCTTTGACTTTCTTTCTTCTTTGGAACATAAAAGTAATATTTTTGAAGAATCGCCACGTAGCTCTTTCCCATACAGTGGCCACTCATACCATGACTTTCAATATTTAAAATGGACAAAAAGCGCCATAAATGAATCAGAAATGTAGTCCATATAACTTGTGCTACAAGTCGTTATTCACTGAATCTTGCCATCCACCAACCTTTTGTATAGTAAACAGGTAAACACATTTCATCATGAAATACTCTATTGAAGTGGCATGACCTTAAGCACAATGTTAGTAATGACAAATAAACTGTAAAATTGTCAACGCTGTTGGAGTAAAGAAAAATATTTTATTTTTTTTTCTCCCCTTTTTCTCCCCAATTTGGAATGTCCAATTCCCAATGCGCTCTAAGTCCTCGTGGTGGCGTAGTGACTCGCCTCAATTCGGGTGGCGGAGGACAAATCTCAGTCGCCTCCATGTCTGAGACCGTCAATCTGCGCATCTTATCACATGGCTCGTTGAGCGCGTTACCGCGGAGACCTAGCGCATGTGGAGGCTTCACTCTATTCTCCGCGGCATCCACGCACAACTCACCACGCGCCCCACCGAGAGCGAGAACCACATTATAGTGACCACGAGGAGGTTACCCCATGTGACTCTACCCACCCTAGCAACCGGGCCAATTTGGTTGCTTAGGAGACCTGGCTGGAGTCACTCAGCACACCCTGGATTCGAACTCATGACTCCAGGGGTGGTAGTCAGTGTCAATACTCGCTGAGATACCCAAGCTCCCCATGCAACACAGTTCTTGAACACTTTGCTACAACTTATTTTCATAGCATGCAATGTATTTAAATTTATAAAATGAAGGTTTACTTCATTGGGACATCATAAATAATTTCTCTGCCATAACCTGATGTATGTATGCTGTCTGGTTCCAACCATGCACTGTGGTATGAGTCAAAAATGCAAATTAATGTCTTAATATTAAGATCAAATATTTATTAATATTACTAGATCAAATCAGTTCAAAGAATTTATCATTTAACATTTTTACTCAATTTAATTTATTTTTTATTTTTTGATGCATATACTGTAGTTATGGTTAACATTAATAACTTTTATTAAAGGAATCAATAATCTGTTCATTAACAGTTCAGCTCAAGCGACAGCATTTGTGGCATAATTTTAATTATGTTTAAAAATCACTGTTACAGTACTACAATGGAAATGAATGGGGCCAATCCATTAACGTAAAAAAATGTAAAACCTGAAAGCAATTTTATCATACTAAAATCATGTTAACATGTATAATGTCTGCCTTATGGCTATAGTTTTAAAACAGTGTATTTAAATGTTTGTGGACTGACCCAATTCACTTCCATTGTAATACTTTAACCAAAATATTTCTTTTTTTTTTTTTTTTTTAATAAAGAAGCACCTTAAAATTATTATTATTATTATTTATTATTATTATTATAATTATTATTATTTTGTGGGAATCAGCATTACGCCACAAATGCTGTCAAATGATCTTAACTTGTATTGAACCCGGAATATTCCTTTAATTCAGTTTAAAGTTTTGGCACGCTTATCAGACACCCTTAAAATATAAGATATTTTTGTCTTGTTTAATATTTAAGTCACTACATAATTCCCTCATTTCCATTTGTTTTATTTTATGGTTTTGGAGACTTTACTATTATTATACTATTAAATGTTGAAAACAGTCATTATAAAGATTGACTGGGCCTGTGCAAACATTTGTGTTTCAAACAAGTTGATAACCTAATGCAGAATGACTACAATATGTGACATTATGTCTCTCTGTTGCATCACCTGCTTTATTATTCTCTCTCTCTGCAGGTGAGGGAGAGACACCTGTCCACATTAAAGACATAATTTCCTAAAATAACCTGCAGCGCTGCAAACTGTCCAAACACAGAGCTGCAGTTCATTAGTGCTGCCTGAGACTCATAAATGAAACATAAATCAGATTAAAGTGTCTTTTAAATGGCAGATATATTATCCACGTCACCCCATTTGAAATTTGAGCACAGTTTGAGACGTTGTTGAAATCTGTTCTGAAACTCTAGAGGAGACATGTGAGATTTGAGCTTGTTAAGATTAGGAAAAGTAATCATTTACATTTGAATTATTTAAGATTTCCATTGTTTTCAGTGTTTGTATTCATTCCTGGAAAAATGTAAAGCCAGCATTGGTGCTTGCCCAACCTGGTCTCATAGAATCACATTACTCGACCTACATTTTCAGACTTATTTTTGAAATAATTTTGGGGATATTTTTTATATTAAGAATAAATTTATTGAAAAGACATCAGTTTATGTAGGATACTGTATACTTTGCTTATTTTCACTTATTTTGTTTGGGACAATTCCCTTATTTTGAGCTTGTTTTTCCAGAGCAGGTCCCTTATTTTCTAGAGTTATCTGGTAACACTTGAACTGATATATCACCCATCCTTAGCACAGAGTTCTGTCATTTAAAAAAAAAAAAAAAAAAAAAAAAAGAATGTTATTAACCATTCTTTAATTTTGTTGTTACAAGTTACCAATTGGAAAGGAGGCAGTGGAACCAACAGAAATAATGTTTCTGCTCAGAACGAACCAAAATGAAAAACATTTATTTTTTAGTCCCTGATACAAATTAAAAACAGCAAGTCAAATGTGCAGTACATTACTAAAGTGAATACATTTAATGCAACATTTATTCAAATTCACTTAAAAATACTTCTATCCTTTGACAAACCTATTGGTAGATTTTGGAACTGACACAAGGGAAATGTAATACTTCTGTTAATACTTCGGCCAACCGAACACGGTTATCAGCAGATGCCGATAATCACAAAATGGCAAAATATCGGCCAATGGCCTGGCCGATATATCAGTCAATCACCAGTGTTGGGTAACGTTACTTTTAAAAGTAACTCATTAGAATATATTCAGCAGCTGGTAGGGGTCTCCTCCACCCCTGGCAGTGGCCCTGACCACTCCAGGTGGTCAGTTAGGAGCCCCTCCACCCCTTGCGGTCGGCGGCTGTTCCTCCGCTCTCAGGCGGCCGGGCTCCTCTGTCCCCCGGCGGATGGCCGCGGATGCTCCATTGGGGTGGATGGTAATGGCGAGGACACTACTACGGCGAATCCCTCCTCCTTCCCGGATTTCGGCACCAGTGTAACAAGGTCAATGGAAGGTTTATATAAAGGTTTATAATAAAGGTTATAAAATAAAGATTTAATAACAAACCTAACCAAAAGCACAAACACACACACACACACACACAGGTGTCGGACAGCTGTCCGTAACTCTCTCTCTGTCGCACTGCCGTCTCCTGTCAGCCTTATCCCTCTCGGGCTTAATCAGCCTTATTAGGGGCCAGATGTGCAGAATCATGACCCGGCCCCGCCCTCCGCCCTGCCACAGTCATCTCAGTGCACGCTTGTTTTGATTTGATCCACGGTGCGTACTGAAGCCACAGCTTCAAAGGCACATTTTGATACAACTTGAATGGAACTCTTTTTAATGCTACCAAAATGTCATTAAAATGGTTTGTTTCATGCATCAAACTATAAAACAAAAATGTAGAATCTTTTCAGAAACTAAGACATTTTCTCTGAGTACACAATCGATGTAGAACGTTGCTCGGAGCCACTGATCCAGAGTCATCTTTTCTAATCCCATTCTCCCAGTTACGGGGAGCTGTGACACGGAGCAGTTCGGCTGCATAAGTCCGTGAATTGAGCGAGTATTTCACCCTGTGTATCATGTTGTGGCCAGTGGAAGACTAATCTTATAATCCCTCTGCCTAAACACGTTTACTGATTTTTTTTTAATGCAGTGTGTATTAAAACATGAATCAGTCACGTTTCACTCAACTGAATGAAATTTTCCCGGCTTGTATAGCTAATGCACATGCGCGTTAGTGAGTTGATTGACAAGCGATGTCTGTATCTAAAAGGTGATTGGCTCTTTTACCTGCAAGGCGGGACTTCCTTTCTACATCCATTGACTGTTGGGTGCTAGAGCTTCTTGGTTGGGCGTTCCAATTTCTCCCATTCATTTAAACAGAAGTGACTCATCTCTGCTAAATAGTCTCTGACCTCACACACTATAGAACTACAATGCCCATCATGCACTACGTCTCCCCCCCCAAAGTTTGCACACTTTTACTCCTGATTTCTCACAATACAGGAAAAGTAGAGGTGTACAAAAGCAATGTGTTACTTTATTCAAAAAGTAACTCCAATAATATGATCTAAAATAAAAATAAAAATATTGCATTATTTGTAACTTGAAAAAGTAATCTGCTTACGTAATACGCGTTACTTGTAATGTGTTACCCCCAACACTGTCAATCACTACTGTAATAGGTTTGTGGGTGTTCTGTCTGAGGCTGAGAATGCTGTGTTGCAGACAGACAGGTGTCTTTCACATCATTCCTCAAGGATACAGATGCTGCAGTAATCAAAGAGTGAACACCAACTCTGTCTGTGTCTGGCTTTCTTGCTGATTGTCTTGTATGAGTCTCTGACCAACAGAGCAAAGACAAAGACCTTTAAATCATGCAGTAACTCAGTGTCCATTCGGATAAATACACAAAGATAAAACATTTTATGAAATTAAACTATATGAAAAATGGAAATGGAAAAATTTTATATTAAAAAGAAATGATATCAGTTTAATATTTCTTAAATGGTATTTCTAATATAATTTCTAATAATACTGTTATTTTTGTCCCCAGAGGTCCATTTATAATGTTAGTAATGTCTAATAGTTGATGTCAGAAATCCAAGGTTTTCAGGTCTCCATTTTTTGCAGTCTAGTTTAAATAATTGCTATCTTTTGGACTGGAGACAATGTTTTGAGCTCTGAAGGTTATCATATGTTTTCATAGTGCATCAAACTTTCTACAGATCAAGGAAAAATGTATTCCTCTTACTGCAAACCCTAATATGTTAACGGAGCTCATATTTTTTTTTTTAAGTTAATTAACGTCATGTTTCAGTTAATAGAATTTCAGATTTTGTACTACATGTGCATATTAATTACTCTTAACTTGAAATATTGTGTAAGCTAACTCATACCTTTTGATGGCACTTATATTAAAATTTAGGGGAAGTGATCGAAGTAAGCCCACCCAAATCTAAGTTTTACATGTTTTCTTATAGAAATATAATATATACTGTATATACAGGTGCATCTCAATAAATTAGAATGTCATGGAAAAGTTCATTTATTTCAGTAATTCAACTCAAATTGTGAAACTTGTGTATTAAATAAATTCAATGCACACAGACTGAAGTAGTTTAAGTCTTTGGTTCTTTTAATTGTGATGATTTTGGCTCACATTTAACAAAAACCCACCAATTCACTATCTCAACAAATTAGAATATTTTGACATGCCAATCAGCTAATCAACTCAAAACACCTGCAAAGGTTTCCTGAGCCTTCAAAATGGTCTCTCAGTTTGGTTCACTAGGCTACACAATCATGGGGAAGACTGCTGATCTGACAGTTGTCCAGAAGACAATCATTGACACCCTTCACAAGGAGGGTAAGCCACAAACATTCACTGCCAAAGAAGCTGGCTGTTCACAGAGTGCTGTATCCAAGCATGTTAACAGAAAGTTGAGTGGAAGGAAAAAGTGTTGAAGAAAAAGATGCACAACCAACTGAGAGAACCGCAGCCTTATGATTGTCCAGCAAAATCGATTCAAGAATTTGGGTGAACTTCACAAGGAATGGACTGAGGCTGGGGTCAAGGCATCAAGAGCCACCACACACAGACATGTCAAGGAATTTGGCTACAGTTGTCGTATTTCTCTTGTTAAGCCACTCCTGAACCACAGACAACGTCAGAGGCGTCTTACCTGGGCTAAGGAGAAGAAGAACTGGACTGTTGCCCAGTGGTCCAAAGTCCTCTTTTCAGATGAGAGCAAGTTTTGTATTTCATTTGGAAACCAAGGTCCTAGAGTCTGGAGGAAGGGTGGAGAAGCTCATAGCCCAAGTTGCTTGAAGTCCAGTGTTAAGTTTCCACAGTCTGTGATGATTTGGGGTGCAATGTCATCTGCTGGTGTTGGTCCATTGTGTTTTTTGAAAACCAAAGTCACTGCACCCGTTTACCAAGAAATTTTGGATCACTTCATGCTTCTTTCTGCTGACCAGCTTTTTAAAGATGCTGATTTCATTTTCCAGCAGGATTTTGCACCTGCCCACACTGCCAAAAGCACCAAAAGTTGGTTAAATGACCATGGTGTTGGTGTGCTTGACTGGCCAGCAAACTCACCAGACCTGAACCCCATAGAGAATCTATGGGGTATTGTCAAGAGGAAAATGAGAAACAAGAGACCAAAAAATGCAGATGAGCTGAAGGCCACTGTCAAAGAAACCTGGGCTTCCATACCACCTCAGCAGTGCCACAAACTGATCACCTCCATGCCACGCCGAATTGAGGCAGTAATTAAAGCAAAAGGAGCCCCTACCAAGTATTGAGTACATATACAGTAAATGAACATACTTTCCAGAAGGCCAACAATTCACGAAAAATGTTTTTTTTATTGGTCTTATGATGTATTCTAATTTGTTGAGATAGTGAATTGGTGGGTTTTTGTTAAATGTGAGCCAAAATCATCACAATTAAAAGAAACAAAGACTTAAACTACTTCAGTCTGTGTGCACTGAATTTATTTAATACACGAGTTTCACAATTTGAGTTGAATTACTGAAATAAATGAACTTTTCCACGACATTCTAATTTATTGAGATGCACCTGTATATATATATATTTTTTTTTTACATTTACATTTATTCATTTGGCAGACGCTTTTATCCAAAGCGACTTACAAGAGAGGAAAACATAAGCGAATCATCTTAGGAGACAGTGGTATGAAAAGTGCTGTATTACAAAGTATCACTAGTATCATAATAGTATTCAAAATAGAATAAAGTGCATTTTTTTTTAATGACTGGTTAAGTGCTCATGGAAAAGATGTGTTTTTAGTCGTTTTTTGAAGACAGAGAGTGAGTCTGCTTCACGGATGGAGTTGGGAAGGTCATTCCACCAATGTGGTATGATGAAGCTGAAAGTCCGGGAAAGTGTTTTGGAGCCTCTTTGTGTTGGTACAACAAGGCGACGTTCCTTAGCCGACCGCAGGCTTCTTGTGGGCACGTAGCTCTTCATAAATGATTTAGGTATGCTGGAGCAGACCCAGTGACTGTTCTGTATACCAGCATCAGAGCCTTGAATTTGATACGTGCATCAACCGGCAGCCAGTGGAGAGAGACAAGGAGTGGTGTAACATGCGCTCTCTTTGGTTCATTAAAGACCAGACGTGCTGCTGCATTCTGGATCATTTGGAGGGGTCTAATTGCACATGCAGGGAGGCCTGCAATGAGAGCGTTACAGTAGTCCAGTCTAGTTATGACAAGTGACTGGACAAGCAGTTGTGTGGCATGTTCAGAGAGGAAGGGTCTTATCTTCCTGATATTGTAGAGTGTAAATCTACATGATCTTGCAGTCTTTGAGATGTGGTCTGTGAAATTTAGTCTGTTGTCGATGGTTACCCCTAGATTTCTGACCGATTTGGAAGGCGTTACTGTAGTTGCACCCAGCTGCGCGGTGATGGTGTGTTCAACATCAGGGTTGGCTGGAAAGACAAGAAGTTCAGTCTTGGCTGGGTTGAGTTGCAGGTGGTGCTCCTTCATCCAGGCCGAGATGTCTGCCAGGCAGGCAGAAATTCGAGCAGTCACTGTGGTGTCGTTGGGCTGGAAAGACAAGTAGAGTTGCGTGGGCTATATATATATATATATATATAAGATAAATCTCTTATCTAAACTCTCATGTTATGTTTTGTCAAAACTGACAAAATTAAGTTACTTTATTTAACTGCAAACGTGAAAAGTCTGGAGTGGGCTTATAAAGATCATGTGCCATTTAAGCCCACATGTGTTCTTAATAAGGCTACTATGCCTTTAATATGTGAATGCTTTACATTTTACTAAATAAACACCTTGATTCTGATTCATTTTTAGATTTAGAAGTCAAACATAATAACCAGTAAATGAAGTAAATGAATTTAATTAAAAGTATGCTGTGGATTAGGAATCCCCTGCCCAGTTTCAGGTAAGCAAACTAAAAGTAAATGTTGACCCTACACAAAGACGAGGAATGCCCAATAGCCTACATAATAAACCAAAGCTTTTTGGAGAAATTTGTTGTTGTTTCACAAACTCTGTTTAATGCAACTCTACAGAGCCGCATGACAAAAATACCCAGTAGTCTCTGCATCAGCGCTCCCATTGCAACATTGGTAGTGTAACTTGAGAGGATGACATCTTTAAGTACAATTGGACAATTTAAGTTCCTGTAAATATAAAGAGACAAGTTTATTAAACTCAAAACAGTAAAACAATTTAGGTTACATAAAAGGTGTCTGTTTCGTGAACTCAAAAGAAAGAGAAAGTTCTTATTTGAACTAATTTGTATGATAACATTTTTCCCTACTCAATACTATTAATTATTTGGAGCATTAGGGTTCACAGTGTTGATCTGGCTCTTTAACATACATAACCTCATGCAAAAATATAAAGACTGGCTAATAAATATTTTATACTTTGCTTTGAGAGCGTGGCATGACACTCAGACCGGAGAAACACTTTCAAATGTTCCACTTCAGGGAATTCAGCCTGAACGCTGCAGAAAAGGCAATAATCCACCTTTTCATCAGTCTGTCCATAATGTGAAAATCCCCCAGACTCATCCCTCCAAACCCGCTGAGCATTTTGAGCACTGTGATCCGCAGGAAACTCTTCCTGCCACGGGAAAGCGTCGCTTGGGACGAGTTCATTCAATCAGACTTTCACCGACTCAAAGCTGATACTGTTAACCAGTTCGTGACATCTGTGACATCTGATTGAGTTTAAACAGTCAAGCGTCATTCTTCTGAAATGTTGTCATGGAGATTGAGGGAAAAATAGGTCCAGTGACTAGCATGTTTTCTTTTATAATCCAAACAATTGAGTGTGCGTATTTCAGCTGAGAGATTGACTCTGTTTACAATTAGTGATAATTACAGCATCTGTGCTGCTATCTGGGAAGTTAGAGAAAATAAAATCTTTAATCAAAACGTAATAACTTGCTACGCCTTCTAAAGCGACTTTCTAAAGCCCTCTTAATTTTCAGACACTCTCCTCTACCACCTGTTATAGACACCACTTTACATCAGGCAATCAATTCCAGATGGATTCAATCAAGTCCTGCCCAACATTTGTTCTCATTGATTATAAAAATGTTCATGATTTTAAGTTCCTTTGATGGATCTCAAATGTGCATTCTCACAGCACTGTACTAAAATCAACATGATCACACGGGAGGTCGGCATGTTGTTTCCAATAGTTCCGGTAGCAACGGTGACATTATGCCGATTCACTGACCGCTGTCATCTCCTATCAGATATGTTTGCATTGGCTCTAGTGCAACTGACCCTTTGCTAAGCCCCGCCTTAAAAGCGCTTCTGACCAATCCTGTCTTAGCAACTGTTGCCTTGCCGCCATTACTCTGACATGTGTTTGCCTGTGGGAGTAATGTGTGTTTGACTAATTTTAAGTGGGATTTTATCAAAATAACTGATATGCATTTTCAGCTGTATGACCTTTATGTAGACAGGTGTGTGCCTTTCCAAATCCAGTTCAATCAGTTGAATTTGCCACATGTGTACTTCAGTAAAAGTGTAGAAACATCTCAAAGATGATCCAGAGAAATGGGATTTCAAGAGTCATAGCAAAGGGTCTGAATACTTATGTCAATGTGATATTTCAGTTTTTTCTTTTTAATACATTTGCAAAGTTACCAAAAATGTATTTTTTCTTTGTCATTATGGGGTCTGGAGTGTAGAATGAAGTGGGGGGGGGGGGCTGAAAGCATTTTAGCATAAGGCTGCAATATAACAAATGTGAAAAAAAAAAAAAAGCACTGTATTGCTTCTGAAAGCACTGTATTTTTTCATTGTAAGTACTAAAAGAACAGGGAATGGAGCCATTATGGACCAGAATCATTAAACTCTATAGATTAATATTTTTCACTCTGTAAAACGACACATTTTAGAAGTAAATTTTGTTGCAAATGACATTTCATGTTGCTTTTGAATATTTTGTCTTATTTGAAAATGCATGGAGCTACCAAAAGTGTTATATAACCATTTTTATGAACCATTTTACCATATTTGTACCCATTCCACAGAACTCTGCAGACTGAGATTCTCTCTGTGCCAGCTCATTAGACTGTTACAAGTTCTTTATTCAGTGTGAAGAGTGACGTAAATGCTCTGTTATGACAGATTTGATCCAGCCCAGACCAGACCATGATGTTCATCTACAGACTTGTTTTGAAGAGTTCTCCGCAGTTTTATATTGTAGAGATCTACAAGCCTGGGGTCAGAGCTCAATGTGTGTGGGTTCATAGTTTGGAGTGTATACTGGAAGCATCTTGCCAAGTTTTCTCCTGCTGACTGGTTGGCGAGAGATAAGCTGATATTCCTCCATTTTTGATCAATATCTCTCTGAGTCTGAGGTGTCTCATGAATTTAATTAAACTTGCTCGTCTTTTTCAGCTCAACCGAATCTCTGCAGTAAACAAACACACATCAGGCCTGTGGAGAAGAGACATTTATCAGTGGCAGAGAGAATAGCTTGTTTGTGAGTGTGTGTTTTTGGCTCCCGGGTGGCGGAGCTTCATTACTGCGCTGAGTTTGAAGGAGGCAGTTTTGCAGTTTTCCAGCCAGATGAAAGATAAAAGTAAATTTAAAACAAACAAAGAAAAGGAGGATGGAGGGAACGCTACCGAGGTTTGGGTCATGGGAGGTCAGTTTTTGAGACAAAAGAGTTTTAAAGGAGTAGTTCAGCTAAAAATCAAAAGTCTGTCAAGCCCCCCTCCTCCAAACTTGGCCATCCATTTTATCTTATGTAGGTTCACCGGGTGAACTCGGCCATGTAAACGTTCTTAATTTCAAAGTGTGCTTTCTTTCCCTTCAATCTCGCATGCTCCATGATAATCGATTCTTAAATTACGTAAACGATGCATCTAAATTTCTTTGACAGATCGATGCACTGCAATGCATCGATGCATTTTTACACCACTACACCTTACAATGAAAGTGGATGTTGACTTGTACTGTCAAGCTTCAAAACGAATAAAAACAACAACATAATAGTTCATATGACTTGTGTGCTATAGGTCAAGTCTTCAAGTCATTCAATAGCTTTGTGTGAGGAACACACCATGATTTTAGTCGTTATTCATGGAAAATCTTCCCCTTTGAGACAGCTTCCAAATGCTTTATTCACATTTGCATGTATTCAAATGTACTCAGTGAGGATATCAGTGTCAACAAAGTCATATTTTGTTGATTATTGTAACCGATTGTGATGGGACAGTTTGATAATTGAGATTAATAAATGAGATTGTGAGCTACAACGGAGGGGAAGATTTTCAGTTAATTATGCTTTAGATTCTGGTCTGTTCATTACACAAAGCTATCACATGAATTCTGAAGACTTCAGGAATAGAAACAAATTATTTCAGACAGCCGGGGGAAATAAAGTGGGCAGAATAGCTCTAAAACATGTCAAAAATAGAAACAGGGCATCTGTGCTAACAGAGTTGACGGCTCTGTCGATTATAAATGGAAGTGATCTAGTTTTGTCATGACACACCGCTCTTGTCCGGTATATGTACAGAAATCGTGTTTAATATTAATTCCCTGATCCTTCAGAGAAAGATCCACTAATCAGAAAATCACTGCAAACAAAGCTCGCAAAAAGAGCTCTGCAGCTCCGCCCACTCCCATGATGCAATCGAGCTGCTCACCCTACAGTCTTAAACTACATGTATATTTGTATATATCTGAATATTTTTGCTATAGAATTCAAACATATTGTCTCTTTACTTATAATCAACAACTTTAAATTAATTATATCGTTTTTAATTCGATTACGTCATTCGCAATGCTTCATGGGATTGTAGTTCATTCCCTCATTAAAGTCGTTAAGTACAGTACACAGTCTTGTATCTTTGTCTTTTTGTCTGATTTTCAAATACTTTTTTGCTTCATATCAAAGTTTGTAATGTTGTGACACGTTTGGAGCATATTGGTTTGATTAATGGCTTACAACTCTTTTATGAAGGATTTAATATTACCCTAATAGAAAAAATGAATGGGACAAATTCTTTCGGAACAAATATGGCTGAAAAGGCACTGTTGCACTCTGTTTTTACAGATTATAAAAAATAGATTATTTTGTTTATGAGAACATCCCCGAATGTCCCCAAAGAGAGGTTTTGTCATACAGTATTTACCTAACTTCTGAGTATTTTGAAAGTGTCTCACTTTCTGTCTTTCTACCCCACTATTTCTCATTCTGTCTCATTTCGAGTTTTCTCTCTTATTCTCGGACACAGAGCTTGCGTTGATAATCCCTGCAGAAATCAGTCACTCTCACACATCTGACAGAAGTGTCCGCTGTGACGCAGCAGATGCAACAGTGTTTTTCTGTACTGTGGTCCATATAACAACTGTGCTGCCGTGTGTGTGTGTGTGTGTGTGTGTGTTTGCAATCAGGCTTGCTTGCTCATGCAGTTCTCTCTCTTTCTCTGTCTCTCTCTCTCTCTTTCTCCCTCCTGATCTCTCATCAAAATTCTATGGAATGCTCCGTTGCCATAGCAGCAGTATAAATGTATCTCTGAGATTATTCCCTCTGATAAGAATTGCGATTTCTCCTCTCTTTCTCTCTATGTGGTAACAACATTTTTAGATAAGCGTCTAGATGAGTTTAATCCTATCAGAACATTGTGTGGTGGCCAAGACCTCCCAGTCTATTTCCTCTCAAACTAAAACAAATTCTCTTAAATACAAGATATGACAATGCCAATTATAGGAGTGAACCTCTTACTACTAACCTGAGCAGACCTGCACAGGCCTAGACTTCCAAATATGAAGACCAAGGCCAGGCACTTATTCTGCCTTACAAAAACAAAAAGCAGTTACTATGGAAATGCAGACACTAAGAAAAATGGCTTCAATGTGTTTTGATTGTCCAGCCAAATGTGGATTATAAAAAAAAGTCTCACTGTGTTTTCTCTGGTTGCACAGAAGCTGCATCTGAAGCGGCATTTAGGTGCATTTGTAACGGTAGCCAGCTGGTAAGTGCTTTGAAGTGTATAAACCTCACTCCCCTGGCCTCAAGAGGCACACTAGTGACTGACACTAGGGGCTGTAGCCTTTAGCCTCCTTGTTAGCGCGCCCACCTCCCATGCCGGAGACCCCGTGTAAAGGGGGTACAAGGGAAAGGAGGAGGCGAGAACCGGCTTATCTATATAAATAATATTTAATTAAATAAAAAGACACACAAACTCATACAGGGCAGCTGCCCATAATTCTCTCTCTCTCTCTCTTGAGCTGCCGTATTCGGTCGCCTTTATCCCTCGCTCGCCTCATCAGGCTGATTGGGGTCCGGGCGTCCGTCATTCCACCAGGCCGCACCCTCCTCTGCACTACACCCCGGTTCAAATCTCACTCAGAGCGGGTTGGGAGGACCGGTTACAGTGGTGCCGTGACCCGGATGGGAGTGAGGCTTAGGGGGGAGAGTGTAACGGTAGCCAGCTGGTACGTGCTGTGCAGTGTGTGTAAACCTCACTACCCTGGCCTCAAGAGGCACACTAGCGACTGATGCTAGCGCAGCTGTTGCCTTTAGCCTCCTTGTTAGTTCGTCCACCTCCCATACAAGAGACCCTAGTTCAAATCCCTCTCGCAGCGGGTCGGCAGGACCGGTTACACGTTTATACAGACTGTTTAATGCTGCAATTCCTATAAGATCTGTCTTAAGTATACAATTATGAATATATAAATATGAAGTGAATGAATTTATACTTTTAAATATGAAACAAAATTATGAAATATGTTTTATTGTAACAACAACAAAATGTAAGGCTCTGAAGATGCATTTAATTTACACAGAGCCAAAGCAGCATCAGAACTGCCTTTGATATCAGGGGCTCTGGTGGGTCAGAGCAGGCATAATTTAGTCTGGCTTTTTTAGGCATTGCATCTTTACACCGAATTTTGAGCAGGCACAGAGCAGCTTTAACTCGGCTGTGTTCAGATGCCTTAAGAGACACGATTCTGGTCATAACTCAGTTTAGATGCGATATTATGTAAGTACCGTGTTTTGGCTTTGTAGGGCAGTTTAGGCAGTGACATTAATATTAAAATAAGAAAGGCTTTTACCAGACTATAGGTGACAGATTAATACACAATTGTTTCTTCAGATTTGGGCACTTTTAGCACTTGTTGACTTCTAAGTAAAGTCTCATTAAAACATTCTTCACACTCATTTTTAATTTGCCTACTAACAATGTGCAACAGTGTGTGTACATGCATCACAGGAGATTTATGTCATTTTTATCATGAAAGTTCCCACACGTGTAATTTCCAGCACATCTCAAATTCTGTATTGTGTTCAATAGAATTCTGTGCTGGAAATGACACTGATGGAAATGACATTTTTAGCGTTTTTCAAATAAAATGGCTCAGACTCCTTTGTATTTCTAAAGTTAATTTCATAGCTAACATTTTATGGATCCTTAATACACACAATTAAATCATATTTTCACACTTTTTTGTGTAATTATGCAAAATTACTGCTTGATTGGAAATGACGCCCATGATATGAAAAAATGTTTTGTAAAATATCTCATATCAAGCATACTCTTCACTGACACTTTTGTCCACTTTTTTATTTTTTTTTATTTTTGACAAGCCATTTTTTCAACGAGGTGGAAATGACGCCACAGCTATGGGATAGTTGAAATAATTTTCACTCAATAAATATTTAAATGGTTTGTGTGTTTATTTCACTTTTTGTTTAGATGATCAGAGTTTTAAACACGTAATAATTAGTATTTTTATAATGGATTTTCATAGTTTAATATTGAAAGTCTGGGTCTAAAGACTAAAACAGTCAAATCCATACATAAAAGACATTTGAAAAGCACCAAAAATAAATGACAAAGGCCTGGTGAAAAGATTCCAATTCAGTTATAATGAGACATTCATATAATTATAAGCTGAAATCTGTTTGTTCATGGGACATGAAATTGCACAAGAAAGTTAAAGAAACACCCACATGCATTATGTCAGCTCTTAAACTCGGATTTCTATAAACTAGAATATTGTCTTATAAGGGTTAGGGCATTTTAAGAATACAATCAAATAATTGATATTGTCTATAATAATGTGTATAATAGAAGTATAAGCTGTTAAGAATACAACAGGGGTTCAACAAAGATTAAACTTCCAGCTTTGGACAGTAAAATATTTAAACATATTGCTAGACACAGAAGAATTCTAGATGTTGAGCAATGTAAAGACAGTTGTACACAGCACAACCAGTCGAATCATGCATCAAAAGATGGATGATTCGAGACACTGAGCAGAGAGTCTCCACTCTAATTGACGAGATGTGTATTCTTGCTTTTACCGCATCAATTGCTGATTTTCTCCGTCTTGAATGACAGGAAAAGTGCTCGATTGAAGAGAGACATGCCAATTTTCCTTGTAGCCTTAGTCACACAGCCAGACACACACACAGCCAGACACACACACACACACACACACACACACACATACACACACACACACACACACACACACACACATACACACACACACACACACACACACATACACAGGCACACATGCACACATGCACATGGTATAAATATTAAACAGAAGTTAAATGTTATGTTTTTTTAATTAATTATAAAAAGCTGACCCTTTGGAACTGACTAAAATAAAGTTAATGTTAATTTGTGCCACCAGGCTAAACATTCACACACAGTGACTTAATTAAAAAGTGCAGAAAGCATTGTGGTTTTTCACGTACAGAAATCCTGCAGGAACACTTCACCTTTTCCACATTTGAAAACACTTCCTGTGCAGGTCAGATTCCGGATTCAACTAAATGAAGCCATTTTCATTTCACATTGTACATGTAGAGCTGAGGAGGGCGGGGCCGGGCTGGAATGAGACACACCCGGTCCCCAATCAGCCTGATGAGGTGCGCGAGGGATAAAGGCGGCCGGAGACGGCAGCTCGAGAGAGAGAGAATTACGGGCAGCTGCGCTGTGTATGTAGTTGTGTGTGTCTGGGTTGGGGTTTATGGTTAATTAAATTATTATTTATAGTTGTTAAGATGGTTCTCGCCTCCTCCTTTCCCTTGTACCCCCTTTACATTGGTGCCGAAACCCGGGAGGGAGGAGGGATGCCCGTAGTAGAGTCCTCAACACTGCTGTCAACCCAGGGGAGCGCCGCTGCCATCTGCCGGGGGACGGAGTTGCCCGATCGCCCGGACACGGGGAATGGCCGACGTCCGCGAGGCGAGGAGGGATGGGACTCCCCGACTGCCTGGAGCGATGGAGTGACTGCCAGGGGCGAAGGAGTGTCCCCACGTGCCACCAGAAAAGCGGAGGAGCATTCTGTCTGCTTGGGGTTTGAGGTTTGACTCCTGTCCACCTGGGGAGGAGCGGCTGTCGTCCACCTGAGAGGGTGGAGGAGTGATCGGGGACCACGCGACGGCGCATCAGAGAACCGGTGAGTGAGCTTTTTCTCTCTCTCCTCTCTCTCTCATGCTGTCGCTCCATGTTGGCCTTTCCCTCGCCTTTTTTTTTGTTTTCTCCTGTCTCCTCCCAGGTCGAGGAAGGCGGGGATGACCTGCCAGCAGGCGGGGTGCAAAGCACGCCCCCCACCCCGGAGAGGAGGGGGGGGGATGTACGTCATGCCGGGGGCTCCCCGGCCTGAGGCAACGCCGGGAGGAGTGTAGAGCTGAGGAGGGCGGGGCCGGGCTGGAATGAGACACACCCGGTCCCCAATCAGCCTGATGGGGCGCGCGAGGGATAAAGGCGGCTGGGGACGACAGTTCGAGAGAGAGAGAGAATTACAGACAGCTGTGCTGTGTTTTTAGTTGTGTGTTTTTGGGTTGGGGTTTTTGGTTAATAAATTATTATTTAAGTTGTCAAGCCGGTTCTCGCCTCCTCCTTTCCTCTAAACCTCCTTACACTACAGTTATGAGAATTATTATTATTATTATTATTATTATTTTGCATGACTTACTGCCTTTTAGTTGTGTAGGGCAGTATAGTAGCTCAACCCAAATGTCTGTACTGTGTTTTCTCACAAAATATTATTTACTCTTAAAAGACTTTCCTACAGATCACGTTCTGTTTATGTCAGTGCTGCTCCCTGGTTTCCATTGAGATCTCTTGCGAGTAAGAAGGCTGCTGTCCAAGGTCCTGATTTTGGGGAAGGATTGGAACTCTCCATGGTGCTGATATCACAAAACAGCTTCATGCAGAATTGTTATTACCTCAGTTGTGCCAAATTTAGTTTGGTGGCACTTTAGTGCATGTATTAAGTAAAGTCTTTATACAGTGATAAATCATCACGCCTCTGCGAATTGCATGAAATCTAATTTAGTTAAGCCCTTGAGAGTTTGTGGAGTGTTTTTATTTGAAGTGGAGTCCAAAAGTCAAAAACCTCTTGTGACAATTTTGCATTTTTTTATTTAATACAAAATTTCCATTACTAATTATATTATCGTGTGAAAAGTAAATTTTTAAAAATATCAAATGTATAATTTATTTATTTATCACACATTTATAATGAAACCCTTTTTTTCACATAGCCATGATACAGTGCCCCTGGAGCTGATAGGGTCAAGGGCCTAACAGCAGCATCTTGGCAGTGCTGGGGCTTGAACCCCCAACCTTCTGATCAATAACCCAGAACCTTAACCACTGAGCCACCACTCCACTACTCACCATATCTCTCTTTACTTCAATGACAGTATGCACTCGAGCTGATGAGAACAACCTGAAAATCATGTTAATCATCAGGATTTTAACAACACGCTCTCATAACAATATGTCCCTTTAGCGACTTTTTGCCTACGCCAACAAAACGTCACTCTTTGTACATACTTTAAATGTCCCTGTGATACCATATTCAACTAATTTTGGAGGATTTTAATACTTTACCCAAATTGAATTGAATTGAAAATACTGTCATCATTTACTTTATTCATTGCATTCATTTTTTTTGTTTGCTGTGGGACACAAAGGGAGTTTTCAGAATGTCAGAATTCATAAAATTTGAAAAACACAGTAAAATGATACAGAAAATAATCCATGCTATTTTTGCACTGTATTCCGGACCTTGTGATGCCATGAGATGTCTTTGTAAGAGAAACAGATCTAAACTTAATCTAAATCTTGCAACAGTCAACACCCCCATCCGCTGTATCACTAAAATCCCGCTCACATTTACGAAAGCTTTGACGTCAGTGATGTCAAGTGCTATTGGCTCTTGTGTGTCTTGTGACCAATTGTGACATTTTAATGATTGGATGTATAATTTTGAATTATTTGTGTCTAGTTTTTGTCTTCATTATGAGAATGCCCTGGATTTAAGAATGTTCCCAAGAGAATCTCGTGTGCTTCAGTGGAAGCAAGGAAATCTTATATTTGATTAGTTAACAGTAGAAACTTTTTTTTTCATCTTTTTTCCCCTCCCCTTTTCTCCCCAATTTGGAATGCCCAATACCCAATGCGCTCTAGGTCCTCATGGTGGCATAGTGACTCGCCTCAATCTGGGTGGCGGAGGACGAATCTCAGTTGCCTCTGCATCTGAGACCATCAGTCCGCGCACCTTATCACGTGGCTCGTAGAGCGTGTTACCGTGGAGACATAGCACGCGTGGAGCTTCACGCTATTTTCCGCAGCATCCACACACAAC
The DNA here is from genome assembly GCF_019703515.2 of Myxocyprinus asiaticus. Lineage (NCBI taxonomy): Eukaryota > Metazoa > Chordata > Actinopteri > Cypriniformes > Catostomidae > Myxocyprinus > Myxocyprinus asiaticus. The sequence continues at coordinate 2,150,374 of NC_059382.1, forward strand.
TCACCACGTGCCCCACCGAGAGCGAGAACCACATTATAGCGACCACGAGGAGGTTAACCCAACGCGACCCTACCCACCCTAGCAACCGGGCCAATTGGTTGCTTAGGAGACCTGGCTGCAGTCACTCAGCATGCCCTGGATTCAAAATTGCGACTCAAGGTGTGGTAGTCAGCGTCTTTACTTGCTGAGTTACCCAGGCCCCCCAATCGAGTAGAATCTTAAATATCTTAGTTTCATTTTATATCAAAATGTTTCTTTGTTTAATTTTTTCATTTATTTTCAGGACTCCAGATAAAAACTCCGAGATTTTCAAAGCGGTCTCAGACTTTTGACTCAGCCTTTCCGGCAAAGGCAAACTAATGCTTGCTTGTCTCTGTTTCTCTCACATACATGCATTTTTTCTCCATATCTTTCTCACTTTACATCCCAGCGTGAGGCCCAGATATGTCTGCGCGTCTGTGAATTCCCACTGCACCGCAGTGGTGTTTGAGTGATGGGAGAACAGCACGTTACTGCATTAGCCAAAAACTCAACAAAATCTCGCACACCTCTGACGGCAGAAAACAGCATCTCGCAACAGGCTGTCCTCAACATGTCAATGTGATTTTCAGCTCTCGGCCTGATTTCAACACTACAGCTTTTGAGAAATGGCCAAATTCAGCGATACAAAAAAGGCATCAATGCAAGAACACATTTCTATTTATAAATCATACTATAAATCATAATCATATAGAATCTAGCTATGACCAAATTCCAGATTTCATGATGTATCGCATCATTTAGGAGAGAACTGTATATCGAATTGTTGTCAGAGCAAATACTTACACTCCATACTTACACAGCAATACATTCTGGTGATGTGAATTAAAACACATCAACTAAAACCTCAGTAAACAGTCAAAGTATGTTTTTAATACACATTTGAGTGATTTTGAGAACAAAGAGTTCAGTTTACACAATTTAAAAAAATTAAATAAAAAATAATAGTTCTCTTCACAAATGTCATGTCAAAAATATTCAACCCCCAAAGTCAATCATTTGTGGAGCATCCTTTACCCTTAATAACATCAAATAAATGTTTCAGGTAAGTTCTCGGGCTTCAGTTCTCTATTAGAATTTTTACACATTTCTCATGAGCAAAAGCTTCCAGCTCATTGACATTCTTTGGTTTCTGTGCTGCTTCCTTGAAATCCCAACAAAGATTTGCAATGGGATTTTAATGATGGACTGAAAGAGCCATTTAAGGACATTCCATGACCTATCCCTGAACCAGATTTTAGACAACTTTGATGTATCCTTGGTGTTATTGTCTTGCTGGAAAGTCCAGTGATCACCGAGCTTCAATTTACACACTGAAGGCATCACATTTTTCATGCCAAAATGGCCTGATACCTGAAAGAATCCATGGCGTCAGTCACCTTGTCATCTTACGCCAGACATACTGCTGACCCATGGGTCTAAAACTCATTTTCAGTTTAGTGTCATACGTGTTTATTGTTCAATGTCATGTTTAACATTTCTCTTGTGTGGTGGTGGTGTAGTGGATTAAAGCACTGAAATAATAAGCAGAAGGTTGTTGGTTCAATCCCCACAGCTACCACCATTGTGTCCTTGAGCAAGGCACTTAACTCCAGGTTGCTCCAGGGGGATTGTCCCTGTAATAAGGGCACTGTAAGTCACTTTGGATAAAAGTGTCTGCCAAATGCATAGATGTAAATGTGAAATGTCTTGTGTAGTTGGAGTGTGCTCGTGTATCTGTAGTTACCTGCCTGCTTGCTGTTGCTCTCACCAGGCTTGTTGGATCAGCCAGTGCTGGGAGTGCCTTTCTGTGATTTTTCTGTGTGGCCTAGGTAGCTCAGCGAGTAAAGACACTGACTATCACACCTGGAGTCACGAGTTTGAAGCCAGGGGTGCTGAGTGACTCCAGCCAGGTCTCCTAAGCAGCCAAATTGGCCTGGTTGCTAGGGAGGGTAGAGTCACATGGGGTAACCTCCTCATGGTCGCTATAATGTGGTTCGCTCTCGGTGGGGAGCATGGTGAGTTGTGTGTGGATGCTGCAGAGAATAGCGTGAAGCCTCCACACACGCTACATCTCTGCAATAACGCGCTCAACAAGCCATGTGATAAGATGTGTGGGTTGACAGTCTCAGACGAGGAGGCAACTGAGATTTGTCTTCCGCCACCCGGATTGAGGCGAGTCACTACACCACCACAAGGACTTAAAGCACATTGGGAATTGGGCATTCCAAATTGGGGAGAAAAATAAAATAAAAAATTGGACATAACTTTACACAGATAAGGTTAGTAAGCGATTGTATCACTCTTAAATCACATTAACACACATATTGTTTATTTCTTGTGGCTATACTTTTGAAACAGAGAGTATTTTAACTTTTACAGTTTGGCCCCATTGACTTCCATGGATCCTAGTAAATGTTTGCAGGGCAAACTTTGATAGACCATGGCAAATATAATTTTTGTCTATCCATTTGCTCTAACATCAAAAGAAAAAATGCCAAAATTAAGTTTCCACTACTTTCCAAATGAAGAAAAAAATTGAGAGCAATGGATTACAACAGTCAGCAGCAGAATTAGAAACTTTATCGCATCTGTGGTAACTCGATTTTTTTAATTAATTCCAGGGTAATATAATACAAAGTACGTTATTTACACTTAATAATTTAAAAATTGCAAATATAAAAAGTTTTCTAGATTTACACTGCTAAATAAGGCGGAAACACATTGTCACAGCCTGTGAAAAGAGTCTTTGTAAGTGCATAACTGTAACCCAGATTTTTTTAATTAATTTTTTTTTTTAAGAAAAGGAGCCACAAGTCTCAATTAATGTTTGTGGTAGTCAACATTATGCCACAAATGCTGCTGATTGAGCTTGACTTGTATATACCTTGAACAGGACTGACTTAAAATGAGGTGAAGAAAAGCAGTTTCTTTATAATTTGGGTGACGAATAAAATTAGGCCTACCTAAAATTATACAGTATATAAGATGAGGGCTGAAATCGACTGAAATTGACAATATTTTAATAAATATCTGGCGGTGATGATAAGAACACTGACACTGGCCAACTAAATATTAATCTATATTTATATAGACATTTATTCTACTGTATATTATTATCTGAGGACAGTTGGTTAGTGAGTGATAATGAAATGTCATAACTTTGATTTAAAAAAATTACATTGAATTGTACAGTTAAGAACATTGTATCATCTCTGTTGAATTTGGGAGTTAGTCAGTAAATTTTAGTCCAATAGGATAACATTAACTAGCATTTTCAGGCCAAAGTTAATCCTCTTCGGGTCAAAATGACCAGAACACAACATAAGGGTTAAGAACATTGTGAATGAATGAATGAATGAATGTTGCATTTATATAGCGCTTTTTCTGACACTACACTCAAAGCGCTTTACACAGTGAACAGGGGACTCTCCTCAACCACCACCAGTGTGCAGCATCCACCTGGATGATTCAACGGCAGCCATAGTGCACCAGTACGCCCACCACACACAAGCTATTGGTGGAGAGGAGAGAGTGGAGTTATTGAGCCAATTAATGGATGGGGATTATTAGGAGGCCATGATTGAGAAGGGCCAATGGGGGAATTTGGCCAGGACACCGGGGTTACACCCTTACTCTTTACTAGAAGTGCTCTGGGATTTTTAATGACCACAGAGAGTCAGGACCTCAGTTTAACGTCTCATCCGAAGGACAGTGCCTTTTTACAGTATAATGTCCCCGTCACTATACTGGGGCATAAGGACCCACACAGACCGCAGGGTGAGCACCCCCTGCTGGTCTCCCTAATACCTCTTCCAGCAGCGACCTTAGTTTTCCCCATGAGGTCTCCCATCCAGGTACTGGCCAGGCTCAACCCTGCTTAACTGTACAGTATCATCTCTGTTGAATTTCAGAGTGTAACTGTTTCTATTTTCACAACCTGTGATGGTTTTCATATTTTATTTTATATTGCCAAAATTATTCACAAATAATGCTTTTTTCCCACTCAAAAATGGAGGTGCATAAGCTCAAGTCAATGAGACCTACAATCAATAAGTTCCAAAAGAAATGCAAAACCTGTGCTAATATTTGGAGATAATATACCATAATGAGAGATTTATAAGCAATTTTTATAGGCCGGTCATTTTTGACTGGGAACACCAAAAGTGGAACAAGGTGGAACATTAAATAAAAAAATAATAAAAATTATAAATATATAATTCAGTAAGCAAAGTCAGTAAGTTTTAGTCCAATAGGATAACATTAACTAGCATTTTCAGGCAAAAGAAAATCCTCTTGGGGTCAAAATGACCAGAACACAACATGAGGGTTAAGAACTGTTTCTATTTTCACAACGTGTGTGATGGTAAGATCCCGTTATTGCCACGTGTGCAAATCAATCTCTCGTCCTCTCACACACTTCAGAGACACAGAGGAGTGTTTTGTGGATCCGGTTGGCTCAGCTCGGCCGTGAGTGGACTGTTACCGAGTGTTCTGACGGCGGAGGGAGGGACACGCAGTCCGGATGCTCCTTCATACATCAACGACTCCAATGCGGTGCCAAGTGTTTCTAATTCCGTTTCTGCGCCCGATTCCCGCAGGATGCAGTTTGGGTGGAAATGAGCCGATGAAATAAACGTAGGCGGGATCCCGTCTGCATTCGGTACCGGATTTATGACGAGCTACATCGAGCGAAAAATTGGAAATATATCTGTGTTCTGAAGAAACTGGATGGGCTGAATTGCCGGTGTGAATGGACGCATTGTCCTTGCGTCTCCGCCGTGCAAGGTGTTCTTTATTGGAAGGGATTTGATCGACATTTCTCCCTCAAAGGGTCTTATTTTAAAGTACTCAAGGAAACGATATAACACACTTTAAACCTCATATTATCAGTCTGACCGGAGCTGCTTCAGAAGTATTTTTCGAATGACTCCTCCTGTGTTTTTGGGGAGCTTATAAGACTCGTTTTGGATTAAATCAACTTTAAATTGATGATCAATTTTGGACGGGAGGTCTGTTTTGATGGGATTTCAAAGATCTCTCCAATCAAATGAGCCGTTTGGGATACATTCTGCATTTGGATGAGATTGTCCTGCTCCATTTAAAACGTTTATTATTGTAAAAACATTAAGCATCACATTTATCCCAGTGAGAACATTGTTACGGGACTCTGGACCCAGAGGAGGAGATTTAGACATCATCTTTGAAGATCTTGGACATCTTTGTGCTGCTCTGAACTTGGGAATCGTTTGGATGCTGCGGGACAGAGGTAACACACTTGTTTCTGACATTTCTGCGTGTTAAATAGCAAAACATGCTGAAAACATGCTGTGATTCAATTGTTTGGCTATATACATTGATTTGTAGCAACAGCCTGCCTTTACCAAAATGCCAGCCCACTGTTTACTAACTCTAAAGGACAGAGATTTGATTTATGACATATTGCGCTATTGTATTGGTTATGATGTGTTGTTTTATTCATATTATTATGTAAACTAAGGTGTCAAGAAAACAAACATATTTTTTAAGGGATTTGGGGATATTTGGAGGTTTGGATACTCAATGCGCTTCGGCCCTGGGCAAAAAAATCCTCTTGGGTTCAGAGAGGAATCAATTGTGACCCTACTTGATAAACTGAAAAGGCTATTTTAGGAACCGATCGAATAGGATGATCATCTTAGAATCCTTTAGGATTAGTTCCCATTCCTATATTATGATAGAAATTCCAACAGGGATCTTTTATGCATTCCTTCACATGTTTTGACTGGGGTCAGGACGTCGTTGTGCGCATTAGAGACCCTTATGTGAGAGTTAATGATAAAACTGATTTGAGGAATGTGGGATTGCTGTTGTTGTCAGACAATCCTGAATCGACTCCTTGTCGTGTTATGTTGAGTTAGCAGCTTCTGATAGACCATTGGAAATACCCATACCTCTGGTCATTAGCAGCCAAACTAATGGCAGTTTTTGCAGATGAGACACAGCTGGGATAAGCAATCATGGCCAGTGGTTATATAAGGTATGTAAAATGAGTTGTGCTTTTGGAAGAATGATGGTGCTTGTTAGAAGGACAGGTGGGGATTGCTGCATTTGTCAGTAATGCAGAGAATTTTGGCACAGTAAAACAGCGTGTAGGATTGTTTAGTGATCAAATAAACGGATGCAGAATGAGTCCCGGAGCTCCCGGTGCTGGTTTGGGGTGTGTCTGCGGAGAGAGCGCCAAGAGAAGCAGCGGCCGCTGGGGGCCACTGGCACATAACACACACTCACAGCCCAGATAAACTGGACGTGCTGAAGGCAGAAGCCTGGCCCCCCATTGCCTCCCACCCCACTCCCACTGTAAAAAAATTCTTGGAACCTGGCTGAAGGGCCCAGAAACCATAACGGATTCCTAATAGATTCTTAATAAGCCATCTAAACAGTGGCCTCAAAGCATTTGGACACCTGAGCCAAACTTAAAAATGTTATTGCATGACTGTGTCTTAGGGGTCACAAATGCAATACAAAAAAAAAAAAAATATATCCCCTTTTCTCCCAATTTGGAATGCCCAATTCCCACTACTTATTAGGTCCTCGTGGTGGCACGGTTACTCACCTCAATCTGGGTGGCGGAGGACAAGTCTCAGTCGCCTCCGCTTCTGAGACCGTCAATCTGTGTATCTTATCACGTGGCTCGTTGTGCATGACACCACGGAGACTCACAGCATGTGGAGGCTCATGCTACTCTCCGCGATCCATGCACAACTTACCACACGCCCCATTGAGAGTGAGAACCACTAATCGCGACCATGAGGAGGTTACACCATGTGCAGTGGCGGTTCTAGCTTGTATGGCGCTCTGGGCAAAACCCACTTCAACACACCCCCAAATTTGTTGGGGGGGGGGGTCTGTGTGGGTGCCTCGTGCCACCCCCCACAAGATGCCGCCCTGGGCAACAGCACATGTCACCCATGCCTAAATCCGCTCCTGCCCATATGACTCTACCCTCCCTAGCAACCGGGCAAATTTGGTTGCTTAGGAGACCTGGCTGGAGTCACTCAGCACACCCTGGATTCGAACTCATGACTCCAGGTGTGGTAGTCCGTGTCAGTACTCGCTGAGCTACCCAGGTCCCCATGCAATAACATTTTTAAGTTTGGCTCAAATACTTTAAGGCCACTGTTTAGATGGCTTACGTTGACATTTTCATGAATATTATCACACCATTCACCCCCCCCCCCAATCTCATTACCGCAATGCAAAAAAAGATTGTCATTATGAAATGATCATTTCTTGAAACATAAAAAATGAAATATTATTTAAATAGTTAAGTATTTATACATCATAGCAAGTATTCTCTTGGTACTGCCTTTCATTTTCACTGATTTTAATAAAAAAATCATTGTACAACAGATTTTTTTTTTTTTACTGTAATATAGTATAAAAACGACTATGTTACGGTAATGAGATTCATTGTGAAAACAATGGGAATAGTTAAAGTAAAACATCAGGACGCATTGCAAATTGGGGTAAAATGGGCTTAAGTGGCCTAAAAATAATGTCACAATGCAAAAAAAATAAATTAATAAATCTAAATGGTCCCATTGTAGTGAAATGTCAAATGATTGTGATGGCCGTTTCGGTGGCCCTCAATAGTTCATGTTTTGCTTTAAATTTATTGATGTGCACATGCTTTTGTAAGGGTAAGGTTTAGGGTTAGGGTTTATATCATTAGCCTGGTATGAAAACAAACAAAGTCCATGTTATGTCCTCACTAATGTAGTGAAACAAACATGTCCTCACTAATATAGGCCTAGTTAGGTATAGCCTAGCATGTCAAACCAACTTGTGAGGACATTTTCAGCCGTCTGCACTTCAAATTATGTTTTCTTAAAATCCACTGACAGGAATAGTTAACCCAAAAATTATAATTCTCTTAAAATTGACTCACCCTTGTACTTTCTCAAACTTGTATGACTATTTTTTGCATGGTTTGTTACATGTCTTCATGAGCTTATCTCATGAAAGTACCAAGGAGACTGCTGATGTCAAGATTCATACTGAAAAAGGAGTTACATTTTATTCTCTCACTCAAAACTGATCGTATCACTTCAGAAGACATGGATTAAACCACTCGAGTCGTAGATTACCTGTATGCTGCCTTTATGTTTTTTTGGACACTATTGATATGGATATAAACACATCATATATCCTTGGAATTATCCTAATTTGTGTTCCACAGAAGAAAGAAAGTCATAAGAGTTTGAAATGGCATAATGATGAATAAATGATGAGAGAAGTATCATTTTGGGTGAACTAGGCTATGGGTTAGAATTAGAGGTAGGAAATAGCAAATTTCATGACCCACTTAAAAATAAACTATTGGGTCTATGAGATGTCCTCACTAATATAGTCAAACAAACATGTGTGTGTGTTGGTCAGTGGGTAGCTGACATGCAGGTCTCATTAGTCAGTCTCTTTGCCCACCAGTCTGTATAGTTTGTCTTTAAAAATAGCATTCCTGACTCAAGAGTATCTCTCTCTCACACACACACACTCGTGTTAAACCCAACAGCAGTACACAGCATTCTCTGATGATTCTTTCCTCAACCCTTGCATGAGTGTGGTCTATTGTAATACTATAATTACCATGTAAACAAAAGTCTGATGAAATGTGGCATTTGTAGAGCTGCCTCCAAATTTCACAGATACATTTGAAAAATGATCATGTGATAAACAACTAGAACATGATTGGCTACAGATTTGCCAGAATAAACGGATGGATTCACTATTCTCCAGCTGCAACACGAGATGCTAGAAAAGCTCATTCAGATCAAACAAATCCATGTTTTGTGCATCTTGAGCTCTGAAACACAACATACACTGACACCCTGACTGCTGGATTAGCATGCTGATGACTGCAGAATATTTAATTCACACAGATAAACAGCTCTTGGCAATTTAACAGATTCTTTGGTCCTCGTTAATTCGCTTTATTCTCACGTGGCGTAAGTGGCTCTGTACGGTCAATGCCGATGAAATGGATTATCCTTTTCACAAGCGTGCATATTAGATTTAGTTTTAATGATAAGTAAGCTTTGGGGCTGGCTATGAAAACAGATAATAATTCTGTTCTGGTTGCGGCAACACAAACAGCCCCTGGGCTTAACGCAAAGAGTGCCTTGCTGATTGTGTTCCTATCATATTTAATTCAGACGCAGCATGTTTTTGCCATTTCTGTTGCCATTTATCACCTTTTCTAAATGGGTGGATGGGATTTTTAAGAGCATTAATGCATCACGCAAGATGCCAGTGGAACTAATAGAGTTTGCAGGTTGGTTTGCGTCGTAGAGGCTGATATTGTATGCAAGTTTGGAGCTAATTAAGATGTTTTCTCTGGTGTCAAGTGTTGGGTAGAGAGGCTGATGTTAGATTTTAATGAGCACCTGAATCGGTACAGTCCCTGTACAGAGGATTTGAAGTAATGATTCACTCGGAATTAACAAAAATCTCATCTACAGTGAAATGAGTAACAGTTTTTAAATCAGAAATGCCCCTATTTTCAGCCTGATCTCATGAACATTAAGTGACCGTGGCAAAATTTTTGCCAAAAAACAAAACACATTTGGCTGCAGTTGTTCAGTGGAATGTCCACTCTTGTCTCACGTGTCAGCTTGCGTGTTTGACTGATCTTGAACCGTGGTCTTCAGAGTCCAAAAATCCAACACTCTTTCAGCTGAGCTACCGTGGAAGTTAATCACATTGGAATAAGTGTGTAAATGTAGGTGTGTCTGTAATACAAGTGTTAAAATGTATCGTTTTTCAAATAATGCGTTATAGTAAAAGTGTTCTGATATCATAACATAGCAGTGTGTGGGTAATAGTGCGAAAAATAAGTGTTTATAAAGACATAATCAGCTGTTGAACTCGTGATTTGTGTGAAAGTGAATAAAACGCACAGTTGTTGTAGCGCCTCTAGTGTTCAATTCACCAGGAAACTGCAACAAAACGTAGAATGCTGCACGTAAAAGTCAGTTTGCAAAATGTAGTTATAGTGACGTTTATAAGACTAGGTTGCCTATTTAACTAGTCTTATTGTGCACAATGAATCAGTGCATGTTATTCCTGATGGCATGATCATTTTTTACCTTTGCAGGGTAAAGTTTCACCAGCAAAGACATCCCTAAGCCCTATTACTTTTCAACCCGTCTTCTTTAACCAGCTGGCTCCATTCTGATATGCATTGGGAACTTTACTCGATCAAGTCGATTCCAAATGGATAACATGAAGTTGTGGCCCTATATACGGTATATTCCCATTGAATACCCTGTTTTACTAGGAAATACATCCGATTACTTCCATCATACTCAGGGTTAGGGATTTGTTCTAATTCATGTTGCGTGCACTTGTTGGAAATGATGTTGGCAGAAACACAAATGGTGCAAAGACATCTTCTCAAATAACTATACAAAAGCATAATTTATGAAGCTCATGAGTGGTTTTTCCAAGGCTGGTTTTTCTCATAATTCTGCAATAAGAGTCTTTTGTATTCACGCTGCTCGTTTCCAGTGTTGACTGAAGGCGAGGCATTTATCTATGTTGGTTATTGGCTGATGAGGCATCAAGGAAATGCTTTAAGCTGCTTTGTGAAATGCAAAAACCGCTTTTAGCGGAGGATAAGAGAGAGATAATATCAGATAAATCCTGGGGCCTGCGTTAGCATGCAGCATTAGCCGTTTAATAGCATGTGGATTGCGTTTTGACAGAGAGGGATCAGATGGCCGCCAGCCGTTTACTGCAGCTCTGTCTTAATCGTTGACAGTTAGCAGTTGTTTAAGATGCTAGCAGAGACAGATCGTGGAAACATTGTGCAGGCTTTTTTGATATTCTGGGCACAAATTCCCCTATGGCTGCAACAGAAGTCTGCAATGGGTTGATAACTCGCTCGCTGTCAGTTCCTGTCGCGGATGGCGAGGGAAGCTACATGTTCTGCTTCAGAAGCTCTTCTCTGTCTTGGTACATTTTGGCACTTTAGGAATGATTTAGAAGTTCTGCGGGAAAACATTGACATTTTCCAGAGGCGGTAAGAGAGAGGCAACTAATTAAGATAGAAAAAGACAAATATATTAATGTGCTGTTTGCTGGATGGAAGTAGGGGTGAGTCATAGTATCACAGTAATGATATATATCACAATATGGGCTTGTTAATTTTGCTGGAAAAATGTAGCTTTTTACCAGTTATTTCCTGTACTTTAATATATAGATTTGACTGTTTATACTGTCACATGGTAAACCGTCTTACCACCCAGCACTACTTGGAGGGATGGATGTAATGAAAGAGAGCAACAGGAGACAGATAGAGAGAGAGGGAACTGCAGGAGGGCAAAAAGGAGAAATTGAGATGCAGAATAAATGCAATGGTCGCATGGCTGTTGAGCTGTCAAGCAGGCGGTTTACAGGGAGAGTCAATCTGTCCTTGAGCTTTACCAATCCGCAGGGTATGTCACGCCTGTCAAAGATGCCATTCATGTGGAAATGAGTGTGAAGGAAAGAAAAAAAAGAACTCCAGGTTCACTTTGACACGTGTCTGTTTCCTGCAGCCAATATAAATCCAGAGGGGAGCACAGAGAGAGACAGATACACCTTTGATAGAGTCCTAGTGTTAGTGCCCAATCTGCCCTGTTCCCACTGAAGCAAAGGTGGAGCTGGATTGGATCTGCTGGTCTTGAATCGGGTTAGGGTTAGGGTTAGGGTTGGTATTTTTGTGCAAGCATGCGGCAAATTTAGGCGCAAGTGGGTTTGGCAAAATTGCGCACGCAAAGCGCTAATGGGCTGGGTCAAATGCAATCTATTTCTGAGGTTATTCTCCGGTTATTGCATCATCTGCATCCTGTTTTATAGTTCATTCCCTCAAGCACCAGTGATATAAACAACGACAGCACATTAATAAGAAGTTTGTTGTGTAAATGGACTGTATGCAATGAATCAGAAGCTTGTTGAATGTCAGTCATATTTTTATGACTGTGACATGCTCCTTTTATCTGCATGGAAAATGTGGTTCTTGTCAGGATTTGGATGTAGACGCCATTAAATTATACAGTAGAGAATGCTAGTATTATTAATCATTTTCATCTACTGACACACAAATCATGGCTAGTATTAACAGTGATTGTATCGGCACGCACTTCACTTCTACAGGTCGTTTTTGATTTTGAAAAATGTAATTCCTTTATTGAAACACGAAAAAATGAAACCAAAATCAATTCAAATTACACTTCAAATGAAACGAAAGTATAATCAAAATGAAGATAGCGCGAGAACTCCCACCCACGGCCACTTGGATAAGACATAGTTGTGCGTAGTGCTGCACTTTGTGCACTCAGGAAATTAGAGCCTATGTCTTGTTTTCAGAGAAATCGAACAAAAGTTAATGAGGTTTATGCTTAAAATAGAAAGAAAATAATAAACTCTTTGCCAGTCGGGTAAGAAAAATAAACTTAATTCAAAAGGAAATAAGTTCATTTTTCTTACCCAATTGGCAAATATTGTTCTGTTTTAAAGCATAAATTTATTTAAAAACAAGACTGAATGTCTTGCGTCATTTGCTGCACAAGTGTATGTATCTTGTTTAAAGGATGTTTAGATATTTTCACTGCAAAGAAAAAAATACTGAATAAAAATAGATTTGTTTTTTGTTAACAGCTCAAAAAGCAAAATAAGACTAGATCTAGCATATCATATGTGTATATGTGTGTGTGTGTGTGTGTGTGTGTGTGTGTGTGTGTGAATTAATTGCTCGATTGACCTCTAGTGACAATGCTTATATTTTGCATTATTTTATAATTTAAAGGAATATTCCGGGTTCAATACAAGTTAAGCTCAATCGACAGCATTTGTGGAATAATGTTGATAATCACAAAATATTATTTCGATTCATCCCCCAAAAATCTGGATTCCACAGGTAAACCCCCAATAATCAAAACAAGCAAGTACAGCCCCCCCCCCCCGGTATTTACACCATGATCAATGGAAACATGTAAATGCTTCACGCTGCAACCCCCCCCCCCCCCCATCTTCAAGCCAAATCAACACCCTTGCACTTACAGTGGAAGTCAATGGGGTCATTCTGTAAACATTAAAATACTCACTGTTTCAAAAGTATAGCCACAAGACATAAACAATAGGTGTGTTAAAATGATTATAGTGTGATAAAATCACTTACTAACCACATCTGTGGAAAGATATAGACAACTTTACAACTTTGCCATGACAATGTAACACTGTGAACACTAAAACAACCGTAAAAACAACGATTTAAACAACTTTACAGCTCAAATAATACACAAGTTTTAACAGAAGAATTAATGTAAGTGCTTTTATAAAATTATAAGCTTCACATTTCTGCTTTTAAACCTTCAAAAATTTATCCCATTGACTTCCATTGTAAGTGCCTCACTGGAACACAAATTTTGGCATTTTTTTAAGAAAAGGGGGGACGAGTCGAAAAACATTTTTTGTGGTAATCAATATAATGCCACAAATGCTGCTGATTGAGCTTAACTTGCATTGAACCTGGAACATTCCTTTAATTAACATATTTCATTGCAAATTATATGATCAGCAAAACAATTTCAGTTCAGTCCAATTTGAAACAAATAGGGCTGAGTACTGATACAGATTTCCCGATTCCGATTCACAAGCTCTCGACTTGATTCGATTTTGATTTGATATCGATATATATGGGTGTATTTCAGTTATGGTGTCCACTTTGCTTACAATTGAAAGAAATTCTGTCCCAGATAATGCTGTTAATTATACTGGGGACCTTCTAATTAGGTACATTATGAAAATATAAATTTGACTAATTATATATTATTAGTTTTTAATAATTTTGCTCATATTTTAGCTTTTGAAAATAAACAAATCCACATGTTCCATCAATAAATATGATATTATATTGCATATATGATATTTTGTTATATGTTTACTGTTTACATGCATAATTTGTGCTATTTACAAGTATTTAAATTGATTTGTTGCTCACATGCTTAAAACCGATACTGTTTCTTTAAGAAAACTGGCAGTTCTGTAAAGAGCATCTGTAATTGTTAGCATATTAATGAGAGAGGACTCGTATGGCTTTTAGAATAAAATTTTTTGTTGTTGTTGTTTTTGATCAACAACCGATTGTAAACAACAGAAATGGTATTAACCTCTTAAACCCGGAGGGACCTGGTACCGGCACCTCTAGGGGGCGCTGATCATGAAAAAAATATAATAGTAATTCTCAAGTATTTGCTTGATCTGCACATATAAGGTGTCGTTTTAAAGCTTAGACGCTTATCTTTACAATGAATATTGCTGATCTGACCAATTCTAAAAAACACTTTTAAATTAGCTGATAAAGTAGATCTGTTCCTTTTTTTAAAAATTGCAAATTTGCGATAACAACAATCATATAAAAACAACCAGTAAAAAGATTAAAAAAGATCACAGCCATGTGTTATATATCTTTGGAAAGGTCTTGATTAGTAGAATATAAAGAGCAAATTTGTTTCATTCATAGACCAAACCACAGTGAGTAATAGCATGTGAAATCCAAATGTATTTATCAAAAAAAGGATAAACAGCCTTTTCATCACATTTTGATTTATTACTTCATGAAAAATAAACATCATATAGAAAATGACCTATCATAATAACTTACAGCTGGCGATGCTGAATCAAACAAGCCCTCACTCGATGTCATATGTTATGGAAATCCAGAGATATAACTCAAAGAGTGTCCTGAAATCTACCAAAGGCCAGCGCAAATATGGATCGCTATAGAAACGGTATTATAATGTCCCACTGAAACACGATTCTTCGCTTCATAGATGTCAGATCACTCTCATTGGATCATTAGAGAGTAGGGGTGTGCAGCGACGCTTTTATCTGTATCTGTATTTATTACTATGCCAAAATATCTGTATCTGTAACTGTATTCGGATAGAACCGGATGTGGGCGTGAGTGTGTCAAACCTAAAATTAAAATGTAACTCTCTTACATTTATAGTTTCTATAAACAAAATATGCCTCAGATAGGCCTATTTATTAATAATAATAATAATAATAATAATAATAGTAATTATTATTATTGCATCCGATGCATGACAGTCTTCATTTGAACAATCTTGATATTGATTCTTAAAACCCAAGATTGATCTTTTACTTTGAGCTCAACCCCTTTACAGCGAGAGGGAATCACTCGCATTTGTAACCAAATTTTGCACAATGCGAAATTATCAATGATCAGCTGCTGGCTGGTCAATGTTCAGATTTCATTCCACAGTGATTGTGTAATATAGTGGGGAAGAAGTTCTGCACCATGTTGAGAGTGGTTTGAATCCTTCCAAGTGTCAGACGAGATCCATTTGTCATTGAATAATGTCCCTTTTAACCCCTTACACCCTGAAGGCATTTTGACGGATTTCCACTAAAATGGCATACCCAAAAATTTGAGCTTATAATTGTAAAAATATTTGCAAAGAACGTCAGTTGCATGGTATCAATGAGTGACGATGTTGTGCAATACCTTTTGTTGAAAGAAAACAACATTTGATTATGAAAAATAGATCTCGATTCCCAGATAGGGGTACAGTCGGGCATGCAACACAGTGAATGAATCATGCATTGTGAACCTTAACTGAGTTACCCTCATGGCGCAGCCGTCACGCTGTGAAACGCGTGATCACCTACCATGAACTACGAGAGCCGAATGCACTATTGAAATGAAATATTGGCTCTTGAATTTGATATTGATGCAGATGAGGGTTATGATGAACAGACAACATTGGCAACAGAAAGCCTAAGACCCATAAACCATCCTCTAAATGCATTTGATGGATATGATTGAGAACTTGGCTTATTTCTAAAGGGGAACAGCTGCTGCCTTATGGTGATGATTTTGACGGACTTGGCGAGGAGCACACTCCTTCCAGCACCGGGTCATGCATTCCGATTGCGGTAGATGTGGTGGCTCGACTGAGGGATGTCTCCTACGTGACTGAGATCTGGATGAAGATCTGGATTTGCTGATCGTTTACTCCCTGTGGGTTTGATGCGGGACAGAAGGTTGAAATAGAGCGGCGGGATTGTTGGGGAGGGAAGGCGGGCTTCCCAAGATGATATGTGAACTGGTTCACCTGTGGAGATGCCGTTAACATGTCTATTATCACTCCAAGAGGGCCGTGATCCCACTGAGACTATGAAAATTGCAGACGTGTGCTGTGGTGAAGGCGGGCTTCCCAAGATGGGAGGAGCTGCTAATCCTGGATAAAAAGTAAGGAGCAAGTGACTAAATCCAAGTCCAGAGCTGGATATTAGCTCGTCGGGGAGTGAATCTGACTCGACGTCAGATATAGTGAGTTATAGAATGATGTTGCCACACTGAAACAGCAATGTGATAGACTTATAAAGCGATGGCTGATGCATGGTTGGCTAGGAGTTGCCTAAATAATGGTGCGATGATGTACAGCTTTGAGTCTTCCTGCTAGAACTACGCAGTGCTTACATATGTCGCACAGTATAGCTCTGCTTGACCACAGTATTTAATTTTCCGTTTTATTGTTTTGAACGTGCCGGTTCGATGTCAGTTTGAGTTCAGACTGAGAAGATGAGAAGAGCTCGACCTCCTCAGGCAGAAAATGCTAATTTCATTTGAGATGCTCCTCGATCTCTCATTCATTCAACCCTCCATCTTCTCATTTCCCAAATGCATGAGTTAAATTCTTGAATTAATTCCCATGAAAACCAAATTATTTCCCAAGAGCACTTGTTTTAACAAATATTAATTAAAGTATATTCCTCATTTGCATAGTGGCTTCTAAACTGAATAGCATCACTAAAAGTTATTTAAAGAAGAAAATTACAGTCATATCTGTGGCACAAGTTATTATGCTTTCCCACATTGTGTTCAACACACACACACAAATAATTATTGTACAAACAACCAGATATGCACAAAGACACACAAGTCCATGTGTGTTTTCTGAGTGTCACTGGCTGTGAATGTTAGGCTTAATGTCCATGTGTTCCTGACACCTAATTGTGGCTACCACAGTCTTTTAATCAAACCAGCTCATTCTGGCAGAACCTCAGCGGGCGACTGCAGACAAGAGCTTTTGGTGCAGATCCAAGTCTGTTTGACGCCAGAGTTTGGTTCATTTGTACGTCTGTTTCCGCTTGAAAAGGTTGCCTGTGGTTCAGTTAATGTGGACTCCAGCATGGTTCACAATTAGTATGAACACTTATTTTAACCTTTTAAAGGTGTCAAATCAGGGTATCCATGCAGAAAATCCCAGTTAAAACCATCTTCTGATGGAAGCTGACTTTAACTGCTTCTAGCTGATACAAGATGCTAATTTATGGTCATTATCTAGTACAAGCTTGTCGGGATAGTAGAGATGGGCTTATCAAGTAATTTTGAAGTCAATTACTCTAACCCATAAAAAAGTTGTAATCGATCATATGACACATACTGTACATGAAATGTATATTTTGTTTTGATCACAAACGTTACTTAGAGTAGTTTCAAAATAAGATAACTTCAACTAATTTTGCCTTTCTTTTGAAAAAAATTAAATAAACATAATGCTTTAATTCAGTTCTCATTACATTTCATTGCAATTTCAGGGTTCCCTACGGCAGGCAATTGCACAAAGGAAAATCAGTTTGCAATTTTTCAAGTAGTATTTTTAATAGTCGATTACATGTGCACATCCCTACTAGATAGTTGATCATCTGGACTACCAGCTGATGGCACCGAGGACAACAAGGAAGACCATCTTCATTACGCTGGATAGAGCTGGTAGACCACCTTGTACCGGCAACAATTCCACCATTAAAAAATAAATAAGCTGGTATGATCTGGTTAAGCAAACAGGAATGACTTGTTCAACATGTTCAACAAAACACTGATATGAAAAATCAAGAAACAGGAATCCCATCCTTTTTTGATCAGTTACCATTCTTTTTCCAGGCATTTTTGAAAAATAATTCAAAAAGCATTTTATTCAGACCAATTTGTAAATGAATCATTTAGACTGATTTTGGAACTGTTTCGATTAAGGAAGTTTTTTTTTTTTTTTTTTTATCTCCTTTTCTCCCAATTTGGAATGCCCAATTCCCACTACTTAGTAGGTCCTCGTGGTGGCGTGGTTACTAACCTCAATCCGGGTGATGGAGGACAAGTCTCAGTTGCCTCCGCTTCTGAGAACGTCAATCCGTGCATGACACCACGGAGACTCACAGCATGTGGAGGCTCATGCTACTCTCCACGATCCACGCACGACTTACCACACGCCCCATTGAGAGCGAGAACAACTAATCACGACCATGAGGAGGTTACCCCATGTGACTCTAGCCTCCCTAGCAACCGGGCCAATTTGGTTGCTTAGGAGACCTGGCTGGAGTCACTCAGCACGCCCTGGATTCGAACTCGTGACTCCAGGAGTGGCAGTCAGTGTCAATACTCGCTGAGATACCCAGGCCCCCTCGACTAGGGATGTTAATGAAAAATCGATAATATTTATTTGTCGTTAATAATTTGATAGATTTAGATTGTCATTGTTGATTAATCAGTTATACCACAAAAATGCATTTAGATCATGCCAGCAGACAGATATAAGACTGTCTATACAGTCATTCGCCACTACAGCTTGAATCTGTATCTTCTATTCAAGTTACTATTAACAGTAATACATCAGCAGTATTAAACAATTCACAGATTTATACTAAATATCCTGAATGTATTAAAAATACACTGAACACTGATACACTGAGCAGGCTACACATATATCAGTGGATGTTTCATGTTTACACTAATTTTTCTCTGATGCAATGATGATGTTTTTATGTTTGCATTAAAACAAGAACCTCGAACTAAGAAGAGTCTGCAAGCAAAAAGGGAAGGCGACAGAGCCCGTAATAATAAAACATGAAACAACATCGGCCTGTCTTTTTCCAGAGGTGGCGACAACTCTTTAAAACCGACCCAGAGGGGGAGTTTTTGTTGCTGGACAGGTAAGATATTTTATTGGACCGATAGTTCGTCAGGAAGCTTTCTTAGTGCAGTAGTTCGTTAGATAGTGTTAGTCACTCTAATGGGCATTATATTATGGATTGTGGTACTGCAGTGCTTGATTATACTTTCGAGCAAGGACAATGAAAAAAAAAAAACCTTTATGCTGGTAACAACAACAATCTCTAAACCAGTTACTACCTTGGTCTATTTGTCTGCTAGATAAGATATAATAGTTTCCACCATTTGCCTTTATCTGATATGACTAGCAATCGTTGTCTAATGTCTTAGTTGCCTAACTTTTGTAACGTTGTTTATTTTGAAACAATTGTTTTCAATAAGTCAAAACAACAGCGGAAGATACTGTATGCTACTCACCTGCTCATAAGACATATTTTTCAGATATCCGTCTTTTTCTTCCTTTCGTTATTTATTTACTTATTTTATTGAGGGGAGGGGGCGAGTTTTGTTGCTATTAGCAACTGATAAGTTGATCACCTGTAACCATGGTTACACCGGTACTCCCTCAAACCATCAGATTCATCCGCGCAGAAGAGCAGAGCCAAAGCCCAACTCGCCTAATTACCAAAACAGTGTTCCTCCGCAAGTTACTTGCAGTTTTATGCTTCAACCACTAGAGGGCCAAAAGCTACATAGTGTAGCTTTAAAGGTTTCCCATGAATGTAGCAATCCAAAAGAAAACTATTTACATGAGATTATTGATCATTGAAATTATTGCATTTTTCTCCGGTCTAGACGTCAAAGCGTAAACTGATGTGCACAGAAAACGTGCAGATTCAATAAGCTGACAGAACATCGAAAACAGTGTCATATATAGAAGAAAATCAGGTTAACAGGCAAAGCTGTTTATGACAACAACACTGTTTAACGTATTTACATGACCTTACTTGTTTTCAACTTAAGTAAAATCAGTTAAAATTGTGCATGTAAAATAATTTTGTAAACTCACATTTGCTTCATCATGACATATAGATGATCAATTACTCGTCTCAGATTAACGAACATCTCCTCCGATCTCATTCATCAAGACTGACGTTTGTGTCTGTTCCAGCTGTAGTATTCCGGCTGATGAAGCTGTTTCCTCTCTGCCAGCTTCCTCCAACAATCTGGGCGATTTTTCAGCACAGCTGCAGTGTCACAGAAGAAGCGACCTTTGTTTTTATTGTTTCTCAACAGCGTTTTAAATGCAGTCTAGATCTTATAAAGCTCAAATAATCACTGTAGTGATTATGTTTGCCCACTATCTTCCCAGCTAAGTACACCATTTATCAGCCGGTGACAAACTTCCAAGGTGTTTCTGTTTGATTAATGACTTAGTAATTTTTACCTAGCACTGAGCAATTGAAATCTGCCTTCTAGTACAAGACCGCAAGCCCATTCGCTCCTACAAGTCCTTCAACGCTTGACTTAACACGTCTTGAACAAAGTCGATGCTGGCTTTAGACTTGAGAGCATGTGTCAAATAATTCAATAACAGGACTCTGAGTCCACATTTGTAAAGTCTCACTCTGTGGCACGTGTCGTAGACTTTGGCAGCAGGGTTGGGAAAACTTCAGAATTGATGAATCGGTTCTCTTTGAATTCTTTAGTTGGAATTTGAATTGAATTGGCCACACCCAACAGGATGTGGAATTTGAATTTGAATTGAATGACCAGACTGAATTGCAATTCAAAAAATTCAAGTCACACTTCAGAAAATTTGTATTAGTTTAACACAAGTTTTGCAACAGCAAAATTATAACAATTTTGACTAATGCTTTTTTATTTCTTGATGTAGAATGCATTTTTCTTAATTTTAATTTTTTAATTTTTTCTAAACTAAGATCAATTCGGTCAACTTAAAAAATTAAATAAATTACATTAAAAATAAATGAATTACAATAAAGCACCACAAAATGTCCACCACATTGTTTTAAGATAAGTAAATAACTTTATATATATATAGATAGATAGATAGATATGTGTGTGTGTGTGTGTGTGTGTGTATACAGTATATATACAGTATATGTATGTAAATATAAATATATGTAAAGTTTTAAACAATTGATTATATAATATATAAAGTTAATTTAATTTGAACATTCTGGGAAATTAAGCGTTCTACAATGATTTAAATTTGTATTTCTTTAAATAAATATTTTTATTTGTGTTTTTTATTTATTTAAATTAGTTATAAATTTTTTTTTTCTTTTTAAATGATAAAAAATACAAAAAAATTAAATTACAAAATATTTGTTTATTGATTCAAATTTAAGTGCCTAATTTATTACATTTAATTAAATATATTTTAATTAAAAACATTGATTATTATCAACATTTCTGGAAACACCCTATATGATAATTCATACTGAAAAAATAATAAAAAATGACACTGCACTTTTATGATTTTTTGTTTTTATTTTTTATTCACTCCATTTATGGAATGGGAATTCAGCATTCTGTTTGCTTCCTCAATTCAACTTCAGGATCTGAAAGGCATCTCAAATCAGTTCTGAGTATGGCACAACTCTGTTGGTCTGATAGTTCCAAAGAACCCTCAACAATAATAATAATAATAATAATAATAAAATTTAAAAAAACTTGTGAACAATCAATGAACATTACTTGGACCAGGGGGATTTAAGCTGAACTGTGTTTCTGACAACCAAATGATTATTAATACTGCAACACCATCACAACTCATAATGCTCCTCTTGTCTGGATGGTATGGAGGCAGTGATGTTGTCATGGTGATGCAGGAGGTGTTATGTTATTATGCTGTGTTGAAGATGTCATGTTGCTGTGGTGATAAGGGATTGTTATGGTGATGTAACAGATATAATGGTGTCTTGAGAGTTGATGGGTTTATATTGTTGTTCAGTATTAATTTGAGGTCAGTGTTATTTTTTCTGTAGTGGATTACACTCGGATCCAAACACTGAAACCTGACCATGCACTAAAACCGTGCATAACTTAAATAGTGCTGTCCTGTGAAAAACTGTTGCCCTGACTCACTGAAACTGCCTGGATTCATTTATTTCAATTAGCCACAGCACAAGATGCACATTTTTTTTCCAATAAGCAATAAAAGAAAGTTGTTCAGATGATTTTTCTTCAATGCTCAGAAAGTTAAACAAGTAAACTTGCAGGCCATCACTCTTTTTGTCAGTGTATAGGTTAGTTAATAGGTTAAATGGAGAACAAATGGAGACCTTTGCTTAACTCTCCTTATTCTCAGATGTTTGTTTTTTGTTGTTGTTGTTGTTGAGAAAAAGACCTCTATAGCTGAGCAATGCTTTCCACTTATTTTATAGCTCTATACTTGTACTGAACATCAACAGTTGTCTCATTTATGTTTATTGCAATTTATCTTAAGGAATGCACATATGAAACAATTAAACGGCATGTATCCCATTTGACTTTGAGACATTTAACTGTTATGTAGAAAACACAAGTAGGGCGGGACCAGGACTTTATTTTATCCATCAGGAATTGATTGAGTCATAAAAAGTGGGTGTTAAATATCAGAATGGTGTGATCGGAGGGTAGGTTTAAAAGAAATAAGAGGGACTGGTGACATCAGATTAACAAAACAAGTCATTTCAGAGGCGGAGCAAGTTATTAAGGACCCTAAGATTTCCACGATGTGGAAAACACGGAAAGACTCACGGAGTCCAGTCATATAAATGCGGAATGAATGTACGAATGCACAATTAATCAAGATAAAATCGCGATATGCCCAAGTATAATGATTACAAAAGGCTGAGATGTAAATAATTAATTAAATATATAGTCTGCATGTGGTGCACACTTCAAAATGAATGTGTGAGTGACCGTTCATTGACTGATACCTCATCATAATCATCACGCACGCTCTGTGTGTGTAATAGATGACAAACAGCAGAGAACTCATTTACTGTAAAGTGCACATTACATGCAGAGAATATATTTATATAATTAAAAAGTTGCCTTTAGTGGTTTGATGAGCACATTAACCATATAGGGAACTGCTTAGCCAGAAATGTGAAATGGAAGAAGACAAACAATATATTTAGGGGCCAAGCACTGAAGGTGCGAAGGTGTTCTTTTTATTCTTTTCCTTCCGTTCTTGAGTCTATTCCAGCCCATAGATCCGTACATAGGAAATGTATGAAATTTGGCACACTGATAGAAGACACGCTCAAATGTAACTGACCCAAATTTGGGGTCTCTCACTCAAACCCTCTTGCGCCACTAACAGTTTAAATTTTCACTTCCTTTTCGGCTTATAACTTTTGAACCGTAAGTCCTAGAAACAAAATTCCTTTTCCCTCTGATTCCTTGGGTCATGCCGGGTCCCAATAGGTCGCATCGTTTTCAAGCTCTACCCACTTGATTGTCTGCCATTTAGAGTCTTCAAACTCCTCCTAGGCCGTATGTCTGATTTGCATAAAATTTTGCCTGTTTCATCTTGGGACACTCTAGACAAAAAGTTACTAAAATGTTTTTGTTAGACACACTGTTCTCGAATAACGCTTCAACAAATTTGATGGCGAGCACGCCACAATGGACATGTGTTGACACAAACTTTGGTATATGTCATAAACATCATGACTTGAGTGTACTTACACAGTTTCGGCATAGCGCCACCTAGTGATCAAGAAATTTGAAAAGTTTTTGCTTATAAATTCTGAATAGTTTGGCCTAAATTCATCAGACAGGTCACTAGATTCCTTGGGGCATAACCAGTCGAATGAAGCACAACTTATTTACTACTGTATAGTAAAATGTAATATATACAATGTAGTATTCATATATATATATATATAATATGCAATATCCCACAAGCAAGACTGCTGTTGTGCATAATAAAAATGTTCATCAATGCTTTCATTAATATTGTGATTTCATTGTGCAGCACTGTATTTGACAAAACAAAAACAAACAAAAAACAACCTCCAATGTAGGTGTTTTGGAATGTGCTGTGAGGATCTGCAAGCACTTAATTTATTGTTATTAAAATGTTAATAAAATTTAAAGCACGCAATTCAGAAAAAAATAAACGGAAAACACAGAATTCTGGAAAATGAAAATGGGAATTTGGGAAAAAATAAAACTGATTTCATAGTGCACTAGTTATTGCATTTTGATGGAATATTATGAAGACATTTTTTTTCTTTTCTTTTTTTATGTAGATAAGATGCACCAGTGAATCGTGAACAATAAGACCCAGAATGCGTATTAAGAAAGTTAAAGAACAGACCTTTGTAGCTCCAAAAATCACATAAAAGAAACATAAAAGTAATCCATATGACTCCAGTGCTTAAATTAGGGAAGTGCATGGGTAACGTTTTTAACATTCGGTTAACCGCAAGGTTTCACGAGCTGTTACGTCGGGAGACGGGACGCAGGAATAAAGAATGTTTATTGCAATGGAATTTCCTCAAACACTACTCAAAATAACAGCAAATAAAGTGAGCTATGAGCCTAAATAGCACAATAAATAGATCCTCAAATGATAAAATCTCACATTTAAACTCAAACAGAAATAATCAAACTGTCACTGCCTGTATATGCGCTCTGTCCGATCAGGTTCACATTTCAGTGAGGGAGCAAACGCAAGTATTGTCCTGTGTGTGGAGTTACACTTCTGTGGTTAAATAGCCTCTTTGGGGTGTTTTGATTTTTAAATGGTTTAAAATCAAATGGCATTGAACTTGTTTAATTATTGTATGAAAATATGCACACCAGAACAAAAGAGAAAAAACACTGTCTTACGTTTATCAATATGGAATCATGTTTAATGGTGTCACATGAAGTCCTCTTTGCAACGTGAACTGTTCAGAAAGCAGCGCAACGCAGCGCAGCGAATGAAACAATGCAGGTGTTCTTTTTTAACTTGGTGTCTAAAAATGTGGCGATCTTGCGTGAGACGCTGAAAGAAAAACAGTGAGATTCAGCGCAACAGTCAAAGATGCCCGTTCAGCGCTTGTTAACAGTATATAGAAAAACAGTGCAGATGCGCACAAAAGCATGTTTGAACAGCCCCTACCTCACCCTATACTTGAAAAACTGACTCAAAACCTGATGGTTTGTTAGAACTCGTCGAGTTCGGGTTGGGTTGAAGACCTCTATTGCACATGTAGAATAACCGAATAGTGATTTTGGTATTCCAATAGTGGCGTGGCGTGCGGTTAACCGAATGTCAACTATCCGTGCACATCCCTAGTTTAAATACAGTACATATCTTTAGAAGCAATATAATAGGTGTGGATGAGAAACAGAACAATATTCAAGTCTGTATTTACTCTAAATCTCCACTTTTACTTTCACTTTCAGATGTGAAATTGAAAGTAAACAGGCACCACATGTGACTTTCAGATGTAAAAGTGAAAGTGGAGATTTAGAGTTAAAAAGACTTAAATATTGATCTGTTTCTCACCCACACCTATCATATCACTTCTGAAGACATGGATTAAACCACTGGAGTCGTATGGATTACTTTTATGTTTCCTGTATGAGATTTTTGGAGATTCAAAGTTCTGGTCACCATTCACTTGCATTGTATGGACCAACAGAGCTGAAATATTCTTCTAAAAACCTTCGAAAGTCACACATCTGGGATGGCATGGGGTGAGTAAATGAAGAGAGATTTTTCATTTTTGTGTGAACTATCCCTTTAAATGTGGTCTATTTATATTTCATGTTGACTTAAAGTCTCCTGAACCTTTGAGCAATACCGTTTTCCTCTAGGATCCTGTTTGGTTATTTAATGTCTTTTAGAAAGCCACGTTCAGACCCAGTACAAATGATTTACTGGACTGAGTTTATGCTGACATTTAAAGCAGCCCAAACTTGTGTGAGAAAAATCACGAAAGATTTACTGTGCTGAGTAGACGTGCCTCGTTCCCACGGTACTATAATCTGATATAATCATTTTAAAAACTTCATAATGTGCGCAGCTTAAGCTTTACGTTTTGGAAGCCGCACAGCTTGAAAGGGGTGGAGAGTATTAACATAGAGCGGCTCGACTTAGAAGCTAGAAATCCATTTACGGGGCAGCGAAAGAGAACGGGCGGAAAAAGACACTGAGACAAAATAATGAAATATCGTAGAGTGTGCAAAAAGGCCCCCGTGGGACACAGATTAGCTATCTGCACTAGGAAGGCGATGCACATTTGAGGAGCTGTAAGCACTTATTTGCCGGCTAAAACCCCTCACGTTAGAGTATTTGATGGCAGACAGCGTGTCCGCGATGATGGCGAGTGCCAAACAGTGATTTATTCATTGCCTACAGATCAGACAGCATGACTGATGACAGATGATTGATTTGAGTGTGTCTGCACACTTCTGAGTAAGCACTCAGAAGGGTGCAGGACAGTATCATCTCATACAATGTGTTCATTTGATTCTCCCTATGTAGATATGTCACATATACATTATTTTATGTTGATAGTTTTTTTGCAGTTTGAGGTTAGTGACGTCACATCTTTGAAAGATATTCCAAGTTTTCCAAGCATTATTATAGCGAATTGTTGCTGCGTTCAGTTGGGGAGTTGTCTAGTTGCTTTATGCACGATAGCAGAGTTGCAATAAATAAATATGCAACTGCTAAACATTTGAAAGAACTGTTGATGTTTTTAAAATGAGATGTATCCATCATGTTGAACTCTTATTCTGATGGACATGATTGAGGCAGAACAGGTAACAGCACAGGCTGACCAGTCGCATTTCAGGTCCGCCAACACGTGCAAATGAAATATTCAAGTTGTACACTTGTTTTAAATGCATGAGTGACATTTTCAGATTTTTAAGCGAGACAAATAAAAAAAAAAAAAAGCAGTTTTCTTTTGAAATGAAAAACAAACATTGAAAGCATAATTGAAATTGTATTGAAATAAACAGCAAAGTACTTGTGAGTTTCCTCTTTCAAGTCAGCTACTGTCATAGTGGAGCAACATTTTGAAGAGAAGATTGCTTTGCAAGTTGAAGTCAGTATAACTATTGCATTATTTATTCAATTTGATTATTACCGCATGTTGGCGATGTTTTGGCCAAGCGTTTGCATCTTCATACTCTTGGGTGAAGTATGTTTCGTATTACTTAAAAGTCTTAAAAAAAAAAAAAACACACTCGCATATTTCAGGGTAGTAAAGAGTGAGAAACGCAACAAACTGCTGTAGATTTCAGCGTAGAAAAATAAAGCATAGTCTTTGTGGTAGTGGAAGTCTTTGAACTTGCTTCCAGATAAACTTTCTATTTCTGTCTCATGAAGGGATCCAGTTTCACGTCACTGTATATCTGCACTTCTCAGCCGCTTATAACACAAACACTCTCGTCAGCGCTTCTCCTGCATCTCATATTGATTTGACATTCTGGATGCAGGAGTGAACTTGGCCTTTGCTGTGAAGAGATTCAGAGGAAAATTATTGCACGTCTTAGAGAAAATCAGTGGACGTTATTCTAAACATATACAGTATATATTTTAATCTTTCATCCAAATGTGGTACGTAGAAATTACTTTTCATCTGATGTCATCAAGGTCACTCGGGCTATTTTGTAGCCAGTAGTCAAGTAGCTATTTAGACATTGTTTTAGGTTACTGTTTAATGTAATGCAATCTTTCTAAAATCTTGAAACCTGTGGTTAACACAGCAGTTAAATGGTAAAGTTCATGTAATAAAGGTTAAGACAATAATAGCAAATAATGACAGATTTGAAAAAGAAGTGTTATCATTGGGATACATAGAGATGAATTTAATCTTCAGCCTCCTTGTGCCAGTCAAAAAGCCCCAGAAATGACACACATTTTTAACCAACCATGTCTCATAGAATGAACGTTACTATATTTTAATTTTTGCAAACTGACTTTTACGTGCCACCTTCTACGTTTCGTCACAGTTACCTGGTGAACTGAACACTAGAGGCGCTACAACAACTGTGCATTTTATTCACTTTCACACAAATCACAAGTACAACGGCTGATTATGTCATTATAAACACTTATTTTTCACTCTATTACTGACACACTGTTATGTTATCATATCAGAACACTTTTACTCTAACACATTATTGAAAAACGATACATTTTAACACTTGTATTACAGACTCACCTACATTTACACACTTATTCCAATGTGATTAACTTGCGCAGAAGCTCACCTGATAGAGTGTTGGACTTTGGACTTCTAAAGCGACATGATCGCTTTTGGTGTGAAAAAGATCAATATTTAACTATAAAGCATCGCTTCCGGTCAGCAGCTGTATGTGGTTGTGACATAATCGCATTGGCACGTAAGACACGTGAGAACTGATGCACGTGTGACACAGCCGGAAGATCAGCGCTGTTTACAAGTGAGAAGGAGGAATGCTGTACAGAAACTTTGTTGGTTTTGGTTTAGATCTGTATTTATCTGTTTCTTTACTCACAGTGGTGCATTTGTGTGTTCATCCTGGATGTCTCAACTGAGAGAAAATGTGAGATTACATCTGTAACATGCCAACGCGAATATGTCACACGAGAAACCACGTGAATGCGTATACTGCTGCTGACCGGAAGCAATGATTTAGTGGAAAAAAGTACTTAAATATTTATCTTTTTCACACCAAAAGCAATTGTATAGCTTTAGAAGACATTAATTTAACAACTGGAGTCAAATCGATTATGTTTATGCTGACTGTCTGTGATTTTTGGAGCCTCGAAAGTCTGGTCACCATCCACTTGCATATTAAGGACCTACTGAGCTGAGATATATTTCTGTTTTTCTTTAAATGTGTTCTGCTGAAGAAAGAAAGTCTTACACATCTGGGATATCATGAGGGTGAGTAAATAATTAAATTTTTGGGTGATCTATCCCTTTAAGGGTAATGATATCTGTTTTGTTTACCTCTCATTTATCTTTTAGGACACTATTTTTTAGGTTTAGGTTAAAGTTTTAGGTTAGCTAAGTACATTTTACTTGTTAAAACCTCCATCTAATATTCACCTAAAAAACCTCGTCTGATTACAATATCATTTCACTCGCTTTTGGCGCCCCTGCTGCACATTTCACTAGGAAACTGCAGCCAAACATGTAATACAGCACGTAATTTTGGCTTGTAAATATGTTGCCATGGTCATGCAAATTTCATAAGATAAGGCTGTTTTTAACATTTTAACCCAGAGAAAAAAAAATATTCCAACCTCAATAAATATAAGAATTACAATCCAAAAACAAAGAAAAAAAGGATTTGCCAAAGACGGTAGCGATCCCCCAAAGTTCACCTCTGAAGAAAGAAAGTTATATGGTTTTGTAACAAGTAAATCTTGACAGTTTGGTTGAACTACCTCTTTAAGACCCTAATGTGTTTGAAGACCTTGAACTAGAATGACACGAGGGCTATCTGGGGACTTAATGACATCTAGATTTAGAGCGACACTTTAAATGTCAGGGTGAGAAGGTTTTATGGTCCACAATCATCTCTGCTGAGCTTGGAGCAAAACTTCCTCGCCTGGTTGACTTTTGAGCAGGCCTGCGGTGGCCTCGGTCTCACAAGGTAAAGCAGGTTTTCAGCAGCTCACTAGAGCGGTATTCTCCTGGTGGGGTTCTTACATGAGGCTAAAAGAATTTAAATCTCAGGAGCTTATTATGTCAACAACATTTAGTGTCAGTAGGGTCCACTTTCACGCATCCTTGTGTCTGTTGCTTTAAGATTAAATTTGTGTTGTATTATTGATAAAACCACAGACCTTGCTAATGCTGGATGACCTGCAGATGGATGAGTAAGTGTGAGGTGTGTATCACTCTCAGAGAAGACCTTTCAATGATAGAAGACCTGCTAACACAGAACACATACACTAATGACATCTTCACTAGGCAGCTTCATTTGCAGGGTCAACTGTAAGTAAGCCATTCGTAGGTTGATTCACCTGAAATGTGTAAACACTGCAACAAAATGTTATAACTTCCTGACCAGTTTGGGGAGGAAATATCTGTATGTAGGCTAAAAAAAAGTCATTAAGTGGTTGAGATCTTTTTATCCCCTTTTCTCCCAATTTTGGAATGCCCAATTCCCACTACTTACTAGGTCATCGTGGTGGTGCGGTTACTCACCTGAATCCAGGTGGTGGAGGACGAATCTCAGTTGCCTCAGCTTCCGAGACTGTCAATCCGCGCATCTTATCACGTGGCTCATCATGCATGACACTGTGGAGACTCACAGCATGTGGAGGCTCATGCTACTCTCCGCGATCCACGCACAACTTACCACACGCCCCATTGTGAGCGAGAACCACTAATCGTGACCACGAGGAGGTTACCCCATGTGACTCTACCCTCCCTAGCAACCGGCCAATTTGGTTGCTTAGGAGACCTGGCTGGAGTCACTCAGCATGCCCTGGATTCGAACTCGTGACTCCAGGGGTGGTAGTCAGCGTCAGTACTGGCTGAGATACCCAGGCCCCCCGCACTCCTTATCTTTAAGTATCAAGAACGTGTTCTTTAGCAATGTCAGATATATATCACAAATATAGGCTACACAAAGAAAGCAACCTCAATAAATTATACACCAAATTGTTTTTGAGGCTGGTTTAATGATATTAGCTGAATGTTAGGCCCTAATGCATTTCTAATTACATTTTGCAAATGAGCAATCAAGATGGACAAATTAGGGTCAACTTCAGACTTTAACTTTTGATAGGCCGCCAGAACTCTCAGGAAGGAGTTTCTTAACGAAGAAGCAAGCAGTGCCCTAACCGGGACTGGGCCAAGGCCAGGAAATAGATCAAATGCTGAGGACGAGCGTCAGAAAAAGACATCATTCCTGGACTTTTAGAATCTGTAGTCCAGCCTCCAAAGACTTTGGCCCCATTACCATTTAAAGACATCTAGTTTTCCGAACCATTACCCGTGAGAGATTGCCACATGTCTGGGGGCGAAACAGCCGGTTAAAGACATGTTTCATGCTGTCTCAGCAGAAGGTGGCCCAGTTTAAGTGTAACTAAGTCAGAGCTGAAAGTGTTCAATTGACCAGTGAAAGTACTGGTTCTCTGCAGAGTCAAACACCAGAACACAGTGGATTCGTTATTCATACAAGTGTTGTGATCTATAACGTGAGCTAAAATGACAACTAAATTAAAATATTTCTATGGACTGAAAACATAAATAGGAAGTAAAATAGAAATAAAAACTAAATAAAAATCTTAATAAAAATAATCCTGATTTATAGAATGTGTCTAGGTGATTCTCTTGAATCCTGCACTCAAAAAATCATTTTAAGATTTAAGCATTTCAATTTCATAACACAACTCCATCTAATTGAATTAAGTAATCTTTAATAAAATAAACTCATATATATATATATATATATATATATATATAAACTTTACCACTGTTATTACCGGCTTATAACATGTGCACAAGTGTTGTACTCACACCTGTTTAAATGTCGACGTCAAAACCAGAGAATAATAAGTCTCATGTAATCGCGGGTTCCTTACGTTGTCAGATTTTTTAATACATTTGTTTTTGTTACTTATGTGCATCTTGCTCGGTGTCATCTGGGAGAGGTGCAACTTTCCTCCTGCTGTTTCTGCGTCGCAAATCCACCGTTGCATGGTGATGTCGGCGTAAATAAAACGTCATGTTTGATGTACTGTAGCGTCGGGACATGACGCTGTTTTTGTAACGCTACAATCTACTTGCCGTTTGCCATCAATCTTCTCATGTGTACTGTAAGTGTGTTGCTCTGTCTCCGGGAGGATCTCTTTAATTACACTCTAATGTGTTTATGTATCATCTGATACACATAGTATTGTATCGTAAGCGTTGTATCGTACGATACTATACGATATGATATTTTTTACACCCCTATATATACTTGTAACAATTATGGAAAGGAGGAAGCTGGGGCCGGCTTGACAAAACACGTAGACATATATTGTTGCACTTTTCAATCACACACAAAAAGGCCGCTTTTCAGCAACACCACACTGACCTGCAGATACACACAAACAGCTTCAAGCATCTCTCTCTCCCGTCTGCCGCTATCGCTTCTCCTTAAGTACTCCCAGCCTCGCTCTGCCCAAACGCCACTTGGCTCCGCCCTGCTCACCACATACCCCCATCGCCGAACTCAGGTCGGGGATTTCTCCGGCCTGTGACCTATTCAAAAGGGAGAGAGAAAGCAGAGAGGGGAGAGAGAGGAGAGAGAGAGGATAATATAATATGTTGTGATAATATTTTTGTGACAGTTACGCACATTTTACCCCCTATTCTCATCACTGCATAGCAAAAAAAGATGGTCATTATGATATTCTCAGTACCACAACGTGACAAAAATGATGTATTATTTAAATTGTAAAGTATTTATACATCATAGTAGTGCTCCCTTGGTACATGGTACTGTCTTTGATGTTCACTGATTTTTTTTTTGTGTACAAAAGCATCCTTTTGACTGTAACGCATAACGAGAATTATCATTGAAAACAATGGTAATACTAAAAGCAAAACGTTATGTGAGAATTTGGGGGGTAAAATGTGCTTAAGTGTCCTGGAAATAATTCCTCAATGCAAAATATCTTAATGATCTTAAATGTGGGCTTCATTTTCTTCATGTAAAGTATAATTTCATATTTGTTTTTGTATTGATTTGGGATTAAATATGACAAGGACATTTCCTTGACAGGTTTTGAAACATGAAACGCTGAAAGTGACCGATGACGTGTCGTCCCACTACGGCTGAAGTCTGTTTTATAGGTCGACCGATAAAGGATTTTGCAGACACCGATAACTAAGGTGATGGGAAAGATCGATAACCGATTAATCTGCTGATAGTTTTTAAAATACATTTATAGAATGTCAACAAAAAAAAAAGATGGGCACAGACAAAGAGTCCTAAATGAATGAAATCCCAGCTGCAGTATATGGTTCAACCAAAATCCCCAAAATAACCAGAAAAAATAAGATTTGGTGCATAGGATTTTTTTTCTCCCCAATTTGGAATGCCCAATTCCCAATGTGCTCTAAGTCCTCGTGGTGGCGTAGTGACTCGCCTCAATCCGGGTGGCGTAGGACGAATCTCAGTTGCCTCCGCGTCTGAGACCGTCAATCCGTGCATCTTATCACGTGGCTTGTTGAGTGCGTTACCACGGAGACCTAGCATGTGTGGAGGCTTCACGCTATTCTCCACGGCATCCGCGCTCAACTCACCACCCGACCCACCTAGAGCGAGAACCACATTATAGTGACCATGAGGAGGTTAACCCAATGTGACTCTACCCTCCCTAGCAACCGGGCCAGTTGGTTGCTTAGGAAGCCTGGCTGGAGTCACTCAGCACGCCCTGCATTTGAACTCGTGACTCCAGGGGTGGTAGTCAGCATCTTGCTGAGCTACCTAGGCCCCCAACGCAGGACTTTTAAGGATAAACAAGCTTGAAACACACCAGGGACTCTTATTTTGAAATTAAGAAATGATGATAAAACTATCGGCAACTATCGGCATATATTTTTGCCGATAACAATAGTTCCAAAAAGCAACTATCTGCACCGATTAATTGGTAAAACCGATATATCGGCATACCTCTAGTCTGTTTACACAGGAAGAGTCATTTAACATGTAGTACACTTCAGTGACGGTAAAATAGGTGAATAAATTTTATCATACTTAATTTTCAATAGGAATCCATTGGCATAAAAATAGTCTTACTATTATAATGTAAGTATTGCTACATCTGTTTAAACATGCAGTTGGAAACAAAAAATTTAAATTAGTAGTCCAGAGACCAGAAACATCACAAGCTGGTTTAAATGTAACATACATTTCATTAAAAAACAAATCACAGACATATGATGTTTGTAAGTGAAGTAATTTTATATCAGATGGACAGGGAACATAAAGTGACCGTGTCAAAAATAGAAATAGCTAGAGTAGCTGTGTAGAGCAGTGCATCAAAAATGGAAACGTAGCATCCGTCAATTAAAGGTGCATTACGTTGCAAAGGACAGTGTTTAGAGCTTGATTGATTTTAATGGGAGTGATTACTTCTGATGCGTCGAGATGTGCCGCTCATGTTCAGTGTAGATGGACAGATTTATTTTGGTTTTAAAGTCCACGCTCACGACCCAGGGAGGTTTTATATCCATGTTTTTGTTTGTTTTTTTTTTTTTCAGGTTTCATCTACAATATTCACAGAGAAGTTTTACTGCACTTTGGTTCTCTGTTCTCCGCTTGACATAAAATCAAGATTAATCTCATTGACAAGTGTGCAGTGTAGTTCAATAGCTCTAAGCTAATAATCCTCTGCAACTGATACCCAGAAATAGAAAACTGTCCATTAAAACTTTTCAGCGTTCACTGAATCTATCAATGGAATTTCAAGGGGCATTAAGAGTTTGATAAAAGCTCTTGATAATGCAGTTTTGTTTTTTTCTTGAAAGATCGATAACACTTTCTTAATTAATTATATTGTACTTTATAAGCAGAACATGTATAATTTATAAATGTATAGTTGATAATAGTGATTTAGAGGATTTTAAACAGCATTTTGCGAGTTCTTTTATATATTTATTGTGCTTTTTTGATGCCATCATATTTATTGAAAGATGTTGAATATTTGCACTTTTAAAATATGAATTTGTCATTGAATCACCAAAAAAGGTGAATAAAAATGGTGACAATTTTTAAAGAAATTGTTGACCAGTTGCTGGACCTAAAATATACACTTATTCCTTATAAATTCATATAAACGGTAAAAAGAAATAAATACAAAAATGCATGGATGCATTATGCTTCAGTTACCCAAATGTAATAATAATAATACAAATAATAATAATATAATAATTTTATAAAATATTAATAATCCTGAATATATCATAAAATATTAATCCTGTTTTACTGCTTATCAGACTTTTACTGTTTCAATAAAATATTTTATATAAATATATATATATATATATATATATATATATATATATATATATATATATATATATATATAAATATATAATTTAAAAAAATTTTTTTTTTTTTTAGTGTAGATATATATAGCAGGAGTTTTATAAAACAACATTAAAACTGCAATTCTGAAAGTGGCAAATGTGTGGTGAATCAAAATGGTAAATGACAAAATGTTTTACTATTTAAATTACATAACACATTTGGCAATGCAGCGCTGGGTAAATATTGGACCGAACAAACATTGGGTTAAATTAACCCAGCAAAGTTTGGGTTACACATTTTAAGCTGCTCGCTTGACCGGGGTTGATATGTTGTATCCGTGTGCATTTGTGCAAAGCCAGAGACCTTAACAAATATGAAATTCCCTCTGAAAGTTTTTTCAGGACAAGAGGCAAAAATGACCAGTTGATAAACTGGTTTTATCCCGTTTGCATAGATAAACCAGCAGTGACTTATTCTGACCCTGCACCCAGGAGTGTTTTGTTAAAAAAACTACCAAACTCTGTGAAAATAATCCAACCAAGAAGGTTTTCAGGTGTCTAGCTAATCATGGATGCATCAGGATGCAAAGGAAAAAGCTAAAACATATGGTCTTTTTTTTACTGACACTTAAATCTAGTTTTGATTTACAAACACAACACCAATGATGCTTAAATCCCTGTCGAGCTTTGAATACTAAAGAGATTTGAGCAATCTGTAAGACCTCTCGTCGTCAGCCTTTTCTTCTGGAGTGGATTTTATAAAATAACACACAACAGGGGGCCTGGGTAGCTCAGTGGTAAAATATGCTGGCTACCAGTAGTGGTGGCATAGTGGACTAAAGCACATATCTGGTAATCAGAAGGTTGCTAGTTCAATCCCCACAGCCATCACCATTGTGTCCTTGAGCAAGGCACTTTACTCCAAGTTGCTCCAGGGGGATTGTCCCTGTAGTAAGTGCACTGTAAGTCGCTTTGGATAAAAGCGTCTGCCAAATGCATAAATGTAAATGTAAATGTACCACCCCTGGAGTTCGCTAGTTCACTAGTTCAAATCCCAGGGCTTGCTGAGTGACTCCAGCCAGGTCTCCTAAGCAACCAAATTGGCCCGGTTGCTAGGGAGGGTAGAGTCACATGGGGTAACCTACTCGTGGTCACTATAATGTTGTTTGTTCTAGGTGGGGCGCGTGGTGAGTTGAGCGCGGATGCCGCGGTGGATGGCATGAAGCCTCCACACGTGCTATGTCTCCGTGGCAACGCGCTCACGTGATAAGATGCGCGGGTTGACGGTCTCAGACGCGGAGGCAACTGGGATTCATCCTCCGCCACCCGGATTGAGGCGAATCACTACACCACCACGAGGACTTAAAAGCGCACTGGGAATTGGGTATTCCAAATTGGGTATAAATAATAAGGTATAAATAAATAACACACAACATTTTTTATATATCCCTCATTTCCTTGAGTGTATTTGTGCGATGCTAACTGTTAGCATGCTATCTACAGTAATTGTCACACTGGCATCGTCGCTATGCACCCTAAAGAGAATAGTCATCATTTATCGTCTCAAAGGACGATCTGGGCTTCAAGACAAGCCGTGGTTCTCACACAAGGCATTAAAAATGTATTTACACACCTCCTAGATGGCTTCAAGTATTCTTAGATCAAATGTTAGCAGATAAACAGACTTTAAGCTGAGTGTTAAATATAGCTGTCCTTAGATGTGTGACCTATGTTCAATGACGGCAAGCTGTTTAAAATTAACTAGGTTCCATTGCAGTTAGGATGCTGCCTATGTAGACAGTAAACAGCAAAGCAACTAAATAGGGTTTGTAACACAGCCTGAGAGAATGTGTTCGAGTAGCCGAGGATGAGTGCCAAAGATGTGCCAAGATGGTTTGTTTTGGGTACTTTGCCATTCTGAAGATAATTTGTGTTGACACACTTGAGTTCCTGAACAACCACCGCAGCTGAGCAACATAAATTACGAGATCTGAAGACAGACGTACTGTGAATTATACCTTAAGAAAATGTACCAGCTACAGGATATAAATAACTGAAGTGCAAAACACTGAACACCGAAGAGTGCAACAAACAATTTACGTTTTGTGAAATGATGTTAAAAGTATGCATAATTTTTCAGTGACAGGCTAATCTTAAAATATTTGTAACCAAACATTTTTCCAATTCTTTTTAATTGTTTTGCATGCAACTTTTATGAGCTCATATTAATTGAGAGTTTCAGGACGGATGTAAAAAACATGCAATTAATAATCTTACAGTTCAGTCAATATCCTTTAGTTTTAAACATTGCCTACCTTTAAACATCTTTAACCTCGTGTGACCCTGCGTCCACATGTGTGGACGTGGTATTTTGGCTTTGCTATATGCAGTGCATAATTTAAATGAATTAAAACCGACTCTACACAGTCATTTAAGGGTTGAACTTCTGGCGCACTGAGTCATGTGACACAACAGCATGACGTTGATTTCCGTGAAACGCTTCTACAGGTGCAGCGGCAATAAAAGTGCCTCTGGTACGAAACCTCTGAGTTTTTTCATTTAAACCTCTTTGGTTGTAAAGAGTAGCGTCTCTAGTTTAGTTTGATATGCCACTTTAAAAAATCCATTCATTTTTCATGTGTCAGCGCGCTGATAAACATGAAGTCCACATATGAGGAAAATGGGACCTTATTCCCTCAAAAGGTCCCATTTCTGCAGAGCTACACGCCCACTAGAAGCCTGCGGTCGGCTAAGAAACGTCGCCTTGTTGTACCAACACAAACAGGCACCAAAACACTTTCACGGACTTTCAGTTTCATCATACCACGTTGGTGGAACGACCTTCCCAACTCCATCCGTGAAGCTGACTCACTCTCTGTCTTCAAAAAAACGACTAAAAACACATCTTTTCCATAAGTACTTACTATTTCTGTTGCACTTTATTCTGTTTTGAATACTATTATGATGCTAGTGATACTTTGTAATACAGCACTTTTCATACCACTGTCTCCTTAAGATGATTCACTTATGTTTTCCTCTTTTGTAAGTCGCTTTGGATAAAAGCATCTGCCAAATGAATAAATGTAAAATGTAAATGTAAAAGTTGAAAAAACATGTTAGCTATTTTGAATAACTTTCAACATGAACACATCTGTGGGTCATTTCACTTCATTTTAATATAAATTTTTTAGATTTTATTTTGTTATCGCTGTACAATACGGTTCTATTCATTAACATTAGTAAATGCATTCCTTTATATTTACTGTGTATTTTCACATTGAGAATTAATGTATTCATGCAAAAGCTGGAACATGTGTCTTTCAGAGTCTTTATATGGAGTTAGGATGAAAATAAGGTGCATTTCAAACTGTTCTGAGACCAGTGCAGACATACAGCACACTGGAGGTTAAGTCATTCACTAAATAGGGAGCAATATATATATATAGCTATAGCTCTCTATGCAGCTAAGTGCATTCACTCCTAAAATCTGATCAAAAGTTCAGTTTCAGGCTGCAGATGATGTTTGGATCACTCAACATGTTCGACAGACATGTGACAATGATAATCAGTACATAGATTCAGAATTTATAATGTATCATTTTATTTTAACATGGTTGACAGTGATTGGATGATGTTGGACATTACTTTGAATCAGAATTAATTATTCAGATTTAAAGAAAATCAGCTGTAATGTCTGTAATGTTTATAACGTCTCAAAAACATAAATAACCAACACTCCTGGACACATAAACTATTTGATGAACAACACTTGACTTTCCATAGCTTAGTATTACTTAAGATTTCACAACTTAGTCCTGCTGTCCACACATGTGGACATCAATTTTTAGATTATTTTTATTTATTTTTTTTGCTTGTTTATTTTGTGCTACTAGTTACAAATCAAAAAGGGAAATGGAAAATGCACACAGCAGTCATGCGGGGGTCTCAGGAGATTAAATGATTAAAAGTTATCATCACAATTCAATTCCACTACGGAGATGAATGGGATTTTTTTATATGCCGTTGTACAAAATGATGTCATCAGGATTTTTGGCCTATTTTCCTGAAATAGAAAGACTGTAAATGCAAATGATCTGCTTTTAGTTAATTGTATCAACTTTTAGGAGCACTAAAGCATATGGATGACCTTAAAGTTGACATGGAGTAAAAGCCAGAAAACTCCAGTTTTGATTTCATGGCCTCTTATATATTGCAAGTGGACACGTCTACATTAGTGGCGTGAAAGGCAAAAGAGCATAACTGATTTTAATTCTGTATTCCGCTGTGTGACTAATCACTCAATGGCGTGTGTGTGAGAGAGAGAGAGAGAAAGAGAGAGAGAAAGAGAGGACAGGTTATAGGAATACTGTTGATGCAGAAGTTAATTTACCTGCAGAAATGTGAGTCAATGGTCTGCTGAGTTTCAGGCCTCGTGTGTGTGTGTGTGTGTGTGTGTGTGTGTTTGTGTGTAACTCAAATGTAAACTACCACTACTTACAGCATTTATATTCAGCTATTGGAGACAGGCGACCTGAAGATATGAGACGTGTTTTCTATTAAAGGTTCGACAACATTAGAATCTAGTGCTGAGTGATAGAGCTATGTGCAGATTACATTACACCCCAAAACACAAAGAAAAAAATACTAAATTATATTTTATGCAATTCAAAAATAAAATGACATATTTTGTTCTTTTGATTTTGAAGTAAAATATCAGAAAATGTTTGATGTGAAATGTCAGATATGTTTTTGACAGTTTCTGCTAAATATTAATATCTACTGCTGTAGATATGAAATTTAGACCATTTTAATATCAATAAAGCTACAAACGCACGTGCAGACACAGTGACCCCCACACTCTACACAAAGATTTATGCCAAACCAGTAACACTCACTGTGCTGCCTGACTTTTTGCCCTCTCAAAGCATTGGCTGTGTCTGAATGCTTTCAGTCAAATCACTCAAGGGCATTTTGAGCTCTTTGGGAACTGAATAATGCTCCATCCAGGAACAGCTGCCCCTTTGCTGACCCTTCAAAAGCTCTTAACACATCGCTGTGTCAGTGGGGTCACATACGGTAAAAGAAAGAATTTAAAAGGAAGAAACATCTTCTGTTACACCTCTGAGGATGTTTTGTAATGTTCTGCTACGTTATTCATCCACACTGAGGTTCTGATTTGAATCAGGTTTCGAGTCATTGCATTTGTATAGGTATTCATACGCAAATTATTCAATAATTAGTTCTGGTCGATTTGAATGGATAAGCAGGGTTCCTGTTGCTGATGGCGCCTAGCTTGAGTCTGTGTTTGTAACCTGCTAGCTTTTTTAGCATCGCTTATCTATCTGTTTTCATCTCTGCCATTTTTCTGTATGCATAATTTGTTTTCTGCACTATTTTCTTATTGTGATTCAACTGCGTGTATTTTTCCGTGTGCATCCGTTTTCTCCTCTGTGTTACATAGATTATTGCATCAATCTCAAAGCACCGC
Organism: Myxocyprinus asiaticus; assembly: GCF_019703515.2. Lineage (NCBI taxonomy): Eukaryota > Metazoa > Chordata > Actinopteri > Cypriniformes > Catostomidae > Myxocyprinus > Myxocyprinus asiaticus. The sequence continues at coordinate 2,190,815 of NC_059382.1, forward strand.
TTATCAAGAACAACCATAACAACAAACAATTGTGTGAGGGATTCACATCGATCTCAAACCCTCGCCACTTGGGAACAACCAACAACAACAAACAATTGCGGTAAGTCATGGCATCTGCTCATTTTATTGCTTCATGCATTACATGCCACATGTTTACTATAGCTTCTTCCATCAGCAGTGAGGGATTCACATGTGATACATGTAAGGAATTAGTCAGGCTGATGGAGAAGACTAATGAGTTAGAGACACACATCCGAATGCTTGTTGAGGTCAGTGAGAAAGAGAAGCAGGTAGATACTGTTTTGTATGTGGGTAGAACAGCGAGCAACACACACACTTTGGATCTGGCTGTAGAGCCCCTGCAGCAGGGCGTTTGGGTGACGTCTCGGCAGCATACTCGCTCAGCAAAGCGACACCACTTTCCCGTTCCTGTTAGGGTTTCCAATCGATTCTCCCCACTCAGTGATGCACCCACTGAGAATCATGTTGAAAGTGCCCTGGTTATAGGAGATTCTTTTGTATGGAACGTGGAAATAGAGACACCAGCCACTATTGTTGAAAGCATTTCGGGGGCTCAGGCATCTGACATCAGATCAAATTTACAAATGCTGGCTAATACTAAACGTAGATTTTCTAAAATTGTTTTTCATGTCGGCACTAACGATGTCCGGCTTCGTCTGTCGGAGATCACTAGAGATAATGTTAAAGAGGTTTGTGAACTTGCAAAAATGATGTCAGACACTGTAATATGCTCTGGCCCCCTCCCTGCTTGTTGTGGTGACAAAGTTTATAGTAGATTAGTGTTACTGAACAGCTGGATGTCTGAGTGGTGTCTGGAGAATAGCATAGGATTTATAGACAATTAGAAGAGTCTTTGGGGTAGACCTGACCTGCTAAAGAGAGACTGACTCTATCCCTCCAGGGAAGGTGCCGCTCTCTTCTCTAGTAATTTGGCTCATAGACTTAATAGTGATAGTATTTGATTAACTGGGGCCCAGGTCAGGAAGCAGACAAACTGGCCAATGTGAGCGTCTGCTAGCTGCCTTGAGATGTCACACAGGTCACATAAACTACAACACATCTATCACCTAGATATCATATAGAGATTGTCTGTTCCCTGAACTACCAAACACAAAATTCTCACTAAGTTATTTAGAAAAAAAATTATTAATTTAAAACTTGAATAAATAAATAAATAAAATAAAAAACAAACAAAAACAAACAAACAAACAAACAAAAATTGAAGATAAACATCATATAAAGGTAGGGCTACTAAACATTAGATCTCTTTCAACCAAAGCACTCATTGTAAATGAAATTATTACAGATCATAGTTTGGATGCAATCTGTTTGACTGAAACCTGGCTTAAACTGGATTAATATATTAGTTTAAATGAATCTACTCCCCCAAGTTATTGTTATAAACATGAGCCTCGTCTGAAAGGTCAAAGAGGAGGTGTTGCTACAATTTACAGTGAAGTTTTTGATGTTACCCAGAGGACAGGATATATGTAAGTTTAAGTCTTTTGAACTAATAATGCTTAATATGACATCATCAGATATAAATAAAAAATCTCATCTTTTGCCCTTGATACAGTATATAGATCACCCGGGACGTATTCTGATTTCCTTGGAGAATTTGCAAATTTTCTATCAGATCTAGTAATTAATGTAGATAGAGCTTTAATTGTTGGTGACTTCAACATTCACATAGAAAATTAAAATGACACATTGGGATTAGCATTTATCGATATTCTCAACTCTCTTGGATTCAGGCAAAATGTGACAGGACCAACTCATCGCCATAACCATATGCTAGATTTAATTCTGTCATATGGAGTTGATGTTGATACTATAGAAATTCTACCGCAGAGCGATGACATCTCAGATCATTACCTATTCTCTTGTATGCTGCGATCAGCTAATGTTACTCAATCTACACCACTATTATTCAAGAAGAACTATTCTTTCCACCACTAAAGATAGCTTCACTAATAATCTTCCAGATCTATCTCATATACTCAGTAAGCCACAAAGTCTAGAAGAACTTGATGTAATAGCAGCAAATATAAATACAGTCTTCTCTAGCACTCTTGATAGTGTCGCTCCCCTTCGATTAAAGCAAATTAAAGAAAAAAGCCCTGCACCATGGTACAATGATGACACTCATGCTCTCAAGAGAGCAGCTCGGAAAATGGAGCGCAAGTGGAAGAATACAAAATTAGAGGTATTTCATGGTGCATGAAAGGATAGTGTCTGTAGCTACAGACAGGCACTAAAAGCTGCCAGGTGTTTATTCAATACTGTAGCTAAATTGGTTAGGAATAAAGCCTCAGCTGAACCAGATATTCCATTGCAGCACAATAGTAATGACTTCATTAATTTTTTTTTATTGATAAAATTGAAATAATCAGAAATAAAATTGGAATTATGCAGTTTTCTGTCACAGTACCTCAGAAAACAGTGCCTCATAATTTTCCTCACGAGCAGTTTCAATCCTTCACTGTCATAGGACATGAAGAGCTAACAAAACTTATCGAAACATCAAAAGCCACAACATGTATGTTAGATCCAATACCAATTAAGCTCTTAAAAGATGTATTCCCTGTAATGTCAGAACCTCTTCTTAATATTATTAACTCCTCGCTATCCTTAGGACATGTCCCAATAAACTTTAAAATGGCAGTTATCAAACCGCTTATTAAGAAGCCACAGCTTAATCCTGGAGAATTGGCTAATTATAGACCGATTTCAAATCTCCCATTTATGTCAAAAATATGAGAAAAGGTAGTGTCCTCCCAACTATGTTCACTTCTACAGAGAAATAGTATATATGAACAATTTCAGTCAGGATTTAGGCCCCATCACAGTACAGAGACTGCACTTATCAGAGTTACAAATGACTTGCTCTTATCTGATCGCGTCTGCATTTCTCTTCTAGTGCTTTTAGATCTTAGTGCTGCTTTCTACACCATAGATCATGGCATTCTCTAGAACAGGCTTGAGAATTATGTTGGCATTTGTAGACTTGCATTAGAATGGTTTAGGTCTTATTTAGCAGACTGCTACCACTTTGTCTATGTAAACGAGGAATTGTCAAATCAAACAAAACTTAAGTATGGAGTGCCACAGGGATCTGTTTTAGGGCCGCTGATTTTCTCCTTATATATGCTTCCCCTGGGAGATATTATCAGGAATCATGGAATAAGTTTCCACTGATATGCAGAAGATAACCAACTTTATGTTTCTTCAAAACCCGATGTAATTTTACAATTCTTCAAATTTGCAGAGTGTATCAATGAAATCAAAGATTGGATGACCAGAAATTTCCTTCTACTAAATTCCGATAAAACAGAGGTACTGATTATTGGACCAAGAACCTCTAAAAATAAGCCCTAAAATATAATTTGACTCTCGATGGATGTACTGTTACATCATCTTCTACAGCGAAGAACTTATATTTGATACCAATCTGAACTTTGAAAATCAAATTTCCAATGTTTGTAGAACAGCATTCTTCCACCTCAGAAATATTACTAAGTTATGACACATGCTCTCTGTTGCTGATGCCAAAAAACTAATTCATGCGTTCATGATCTCAAGACTACATTATTGTGATGCATTACTGGGAGGATGTCCAGCAAGTTCAATAAATAAACTTCAATTGGTTCAAAATGCAGCAGCCAGAGTGCTGAATAGATCCAAGAAATACGATCATATTAGCCCCATTTTATCATCGCTACCTGTTAAATTTTGTATTAATTAAAAACATTTGTTAACTACGTACAAAGCTTTGAATGGTCAAGCTCCACAGTACTTAAGTAACCTTCTACCACGCTATATTCCATCACGTTCATTACAATCACAAAATTCTGGCCTGTTAATAGTTCCTAGAATATCAAAATCCACAAAAGGAGGTAGATCCTCCTAAACTATGGAATAGTCTCCATAACACTGTTCGGGATGCAGACATACTCACTGAGTCACTAAGTCTAGACTAAAGACTCATCTATTCAACCAGACATACACCTAATTTATCCATCAACACAATTAGACCGCTTTAGTTAGGTCTGCCGGAATCAGAAACATTTATCATGATCTATAACTGCAAAGAATTGAATGGCATCACGCTAATAGTATTTTATTTGTATGCCTGTCTCAACCTCGGGATTCCTATCCCGAGATCACCAGAACCGGCTGGATCCAGCTCCATTACTGCTTTGTGTCAGACTCCACTGCTACGTGTCTCTGAGTGATGATGACTAAATGCAGCCGGTGCCAGCCATACATCAAGTCAGTCTATTACGATGGACTTCAGAGGATGAACTGATGCCAACTCCAACCATAAGACATGGGATGCATCATATGCCACTGCCTGAACCTTGGACTTAGGATAGACCTCACTGAAATGACCAGCCGGTTGAATTGTGAGGCACCTCACTCATCTCTGCCTGCATCACCTTGGTCTAATGATGGACTACACTGAAATGGAACACGTAGACTATCAATTAATTGCCAACAAAACCCTTCATCAGCCAACTAACAAAGGACAATGCATCTATGTGAACTTCTGCAGTTAATCCAGGATGAACTTCAAAGACATTAGTCATTAACATCGGCATCGCCAGGTAATTTTTCTGGGGCTTCAGCCCCGAATGTTTTGACTGTAGCCCCGAATGTAATTTTAAATGTAGGCTACGCAATAATATTGCTACTTTATAGATATTACAGTTTCATTTACTGTTAATGCATGATTTTCTGTAAAGCTGCTTTGAAACGATGCGTGTTGTGAAAAGTGCTATACAAATAAAAATGACTTGACTTGTTTTAAGAGTGCTGAAATTTTGTTGGATTGTTTCACTTTGTATCACTCCACTTGTCTGTGTTTGCTCTTTGGGATTGGTTTCATGCAACACTTGAAGAATTGGTGACACTGTCCTATTTTGGCTTCTTTTGGGACTATTTGCATTGATGGAGCAAATTTAAACCAAATAGGGTGCCACAATCTGGTTGCACTGTTTCTCCATATATTTCTCACTTCATTTTCACCATAGGCAAATTGATTTTTAACGATAACTTACAGTATAAAGCTTTAAAGACAGACCTACCACGAGGTCCAAGGTTGTTAATGTATGGTATATGCTACTGTTAAAGCCATCGGTCAACGTTAACTTCATATAAAAATAAATAAAAAAACTGTGTTTAAAAAAAGCCTGCCAAAAGAGCACTGCAGCTCCGCCCACTCCCATGACGCACTGTGAATGACGCAATCTAGTCGCTCTTCCAAAACTCGCAAACTACTTACATATTTGTATATATCTCAATATTTTGCAGTACAATTTTAATGTATTGTTTCTATACTTTTAATCAACAATGCTAAATCAGTAGTTGTACATTTTTCCATTGTTTTTATTCGATTACGTCATACACAATGCTTCATGGGATTGTTGTTCCCTCTTTTACCTCAATAAAGACGTTATGTACTTCAGTCTTGTATCTTTGTCTTTTTGTCTGATTTTCAAATACCTTTTTACTTCAAATCAAAGTTTGTAATGTTTTGGTCAACACTTTCATGAAGGATTTTACGAAATCCCTATGGAAAAGCGAATGGGGAAAACACTTCCAAAACCAAGACGGCTAAAAAAGTTGACAAGCACTGTTGGCTGGCCACTCGAAATTAACTTCTTGTTTACAGAACTGTTGTATAAAAGCAATTTTTTTAGTAGATACACAACATGCCTATGAGTTTAGAGTCAATGAACATTCAGATTTAAGTTATGTAACTTTTTTCATTGTTAAAATACTTACAATTATCCCAGTTTAATATGCAGAGACAACTTTAAGTAAGCCATTCATATGTTAATTTTCTCAAAAACAGTAAACACTGTGTCCCTGTGGCGCTAAAAAAATTCCTGTTTGTGTTGAGCGACCCACTTTTTGTTGTTCAGATAGTCCCGCCCCCAACTCACACTATTGGTTGTGTGATGTAGTTGGGGGCAGGACCATCTGACTGTTTGAACAACAGCAGATGAATGGTGTATTCAGAAAACATTGTTTATTTTTGCAATTCTGTTCGGTGGTGCTAGTGGCACAGAAATTACACACTACAGCTTTAAAGTGTAAATTTTAGGTGTTGTGAGTGGTCACATTTTCTTAGTTCTTTTAAGTTTTACACCAGTTTTAAACACCTTTTTGTGTTTTTGATTTGTGTTTTTGTTTCATGTGTATTTGTTTTGTTCTTTTTGTTTTGTTTTGCTTTGCTTTGTTTTTTGTTTTGTTTTGTTTTCCTACAATATGACAAATAGTACAAATATTCCATGTTGTCTCTCAATTAATATGAGCTCATGTTGCATGCATAATAATTATAGAAGAATAAGCAAAATGCTGTTTAAAATAGTTTTAGATGGAGTATATCACGTCACACCACAAGACATGTCAACTCGCCAAAAATATTGCAAGTCAACTACTCTAAGTTATCTGTGAAACACAGCCTATATTTTATTATGTACAGTAAACAAATGTATGCATTAAGGATTGTATGAACCTTATCAGAGGATTCTTAAATATTTTTACATCTTTCTAATTGTATATACAGTAATATAAAGGGTTTGCATTTTATAAGGCTTGATACTTTTTTTTATACTACTTTAATTTTTTTATTCATACAAAGTATACAAATACTTATGAAACTAATGACATGTTGGACACTGAAGCTAACTGTGAACCTGTTATAGTGACACACTCAGAAAATGATGCAATCTGATTGAAATAGAGCTTAAATTATGGCATATCATTAGTCAACGTCACACCTTCCCTCAACTCCTGAATAAAAGCTAATCCGGCCTGAACAGCTTGAATTATGATTGCACTGTATATACTTTCATCTATGCTTGCATGAGTCTTATCGTTTTCAGTTTCCCTCCCACAAATTAAATAAATCAAACACCAAAAAGACCTGCTACGAATGCCTTTGTGCAAGTCCGTTGAAGAATCGTATTCTTTAATCACCGCAGTCCTCTCTGACCCTTAAATAAATTGAAGTTAATCTCCACCTCAGTGTGTGAGCGGATCAACTCCGCCCGCCTCAGACCGAACGACCGCCGTTGGACACGCCACCTTTGAATCTGCCTGTGAAATTGATTTTCTTTAGGCGAGTTTAATGGACTCAGCTTTTGCACTCTCACTCTCTCTCCTCCACCGGTCTTCTACCTTATCAATTTTTTAACATGTGAGAAAAGACGTTAAAGACGACTGATGAAACGGTAGATCTCTGTGTTTCATTGTCGTTCCCACTTTATTCCCGTCGTATCTGAGGCTCAGTGTTCCTTGTACTGGTCTTCTTCCATTAAGAGTCGAGCTTACGATTCTAAGGAGGTTTTGTTCTCCGAGTCAAAGGTTAAAGAAACAGTCCCGATTGCAAAGACAAAGGTCATGTTCTGAGAAACACCATTCAGGCTTTTTAAAGTCTGGCTGCATATGACTTACTAAAAGAAATTAACCTTCCTGCCTGCTGATGAAAACATTTTAAACTAGCTTAAGCTGGTCTTAGCTGGTCAACCAGCCTGGTGAGGATGGTCTGTTTGATGGTTTTAGAGTAGCTAGCTTAATCAGCCAAACACCAACTTATGGCTTCTATAGAAGGGCGTATTATTGCTTAACCTCTGAGCTCATGATAGGTCTGTCTTGAAAGGTTTATATGTTTTCATCTGAAGTTGTTTAGGAGAAATAAATGAGATTTTTATATCTGCAATGCTACTGTTGCGCTTCATATTGAAACCATCAAATGCTTACGTTTCAATAACATCAAATTACTAATAAAATCTGATGAAATTGTATCACAACTTATGTTGTTTAGCTAAAATCTTGCTAAAAATCTATATTTTCAGCTTGATTTTATAATTGTTCATAGCTGTTTGTACATAACATGCATGCGTAATGCTGAAGCGTAAACATTTTTCTGTATTTACAACTATAAACTTTCAAATATTTAATCATGATTAATCGCTTAATTGTTTTTGTAGTTAATCGTGATTAATCACATAATGTTTTTGTAGTTAATCGTGATTAATCTCATAATGTTTTTGTAGTTAATCGAGATTAATCGCATAATTGTTTTTGTAGTTAATCGAGATTAATCACATAATTGTTTTTGTAGTTAATCGTGATTAATCGCATAATGTTTTTGTAGTTAATCGTGATTAATCGCATAATGTTTTTGTAGTTAATCGTGATTAATCGCATAATGTTTTTGTAGTTAATCGAGATTAATCGCATAATTGTTTTTGTAGTTAATCGTGATTAATCGCTTAATTGTTTTTGTAGTTAATCGAGATTAATCACAGTATCTTTATAAACATAAGTGGACAAAATATGCTTCTTCCAGATGTATTTTTCAGTCATCCACACAAACCCTACCCCACCAACAGAGTTGAACAACAGAAAATGAACACAGCACAACTCAATTCAAATTATGTACAAAATATGGTATTTGTAAGTGTATTATGACAGGATTTGTTCACTTCTTTTATGGAGTTTTTGTCATTTACAATTGCCAATCTGTGCAAAATACATCAAAAACTTCTTTTAGACCCCAACCACAATTGTAACTGGTGGAATTAAATGGGTTAATGACTCCAACTTCCAGCAATGTCTCCAACTTCTGCATTGGCTTGTGCACTATCAAATAGAGATAATGTGACAGAACATTGGAGACAGCAGCAGGGTTTCTGTTAGCCGGTAATCAGTATCGACGCTCCCTAGTCTGCATAGGGCACCAACTCCCTAGGGGGCACCAGAAACACCACCAGCTGCCCTTACTCGCACGTTATATGTTATTCAAGGACCTGTTAGCAGTCGCGGAACACAGACGATCATCTCGCGATCACACTTTCACTTCACGCTCGTGGCAGGTGTTCAAAAGGCAGCTGTCTTGCCGCTGCAGTCATGTTACAATGTTCTGAGCTCTATCTGTGCTTTGTGGGCATGCTCTACTCCTGTGCTACATTGATAAAATGCTTGGCGCAGGTATCAGCATAATGCCCACAATCTGTTTTCCCAATGGTCAATGCATGTGACATTAGTGGCGTTTGTGCAAATTGACTCGCTTTTCATAAACTGCGGTATATTCAAAGGGTCATATTACGCATTAACGCCGTAAAAACAAAAATAGTGGCATTAAACGAATTTTGCGTTAACGTGCGATATATATATATATATATATATATATATATATATATATATATATATATATATATATATATATATTATTATTTTTATGTTTAGTCTTGGTTAAAGTGATATAATGCTTAACTCTTGAATGAATGGGTGCTTCGCCAAACATTATTATGTACTCGCGTCTTTAGTGAACCGGCATGTATATCTATTACAAATAGATGTACAAAATGCCCAGATACTGTCAAATTTTCAAAACATTTTCAAGACAATCAGAAAATAATAAAATGGAATATATTCTGATATATTTTGATGCTTTATTTTTCAAATGCTGTATCAAAGAGATGATGCAAAAAATCTAGAACAGGATTCATTACTATCACACTGAAATTTCAAGAGATGCAACTGGCCGTCAAACACATATTGAGCTACACAAACTACATAAGCTACACACATGTATTTTCTCAGGCACTTATTGAGTTTAAATAGATGCACAACTTACATAATTTCAGTAATACTCCCAAATGACAACAGTCATAACATACTGTTCACGTGTTAAACTTGCTATAGTTTACTTCCACATTGGTTCTTTATCAAATAGTAATGTCAAATGTAAATGATGTCAGTCACTGAAACATCAGCGCCACTTTGAGTAACAAATAGCATTTTTAATATGTGTGTGTACATGCATATGGGATACTGATAATTCACCAATGAGCATGTTTTCATGAACACCAATATGCTGATTACTCTCTAAAATCAGCTTATTTAAAAAAATCTGATTAGGCAAAAAATCCGCGTTTACATGAATTTTGAAATAATCGTGTTATTCTCTTCGTGCATTATTGAGGATGTGCATTTAAACGCACTCATTGTTGCATATAAAATCAACGTGATATAGTAGTCATTTATATGAATATGGTACTCATTTGTCTTGTAATAAAGAAAGAAATAGATATTCTGTGATATTAGACTTTTTTATAGATATGAACTAATCATAAATATATGATTTATGGAAGCACATAAAAGTGATACTGCATATATCGGGTCTTTAATGACCCTATGCACTTTTGGTAATCAAGCATTTATAAAAAAATATAGTTTTTGCTATTTTGCCATTTTTTTTGTTTTTTTTTGAAACACTTTTCAGGAGAGAAAGGTTGAACAATATTAAAGAGGTACAGGGGGTGGAATGAGTTCCTGGGTCATGCACTAAAAACCCAAGGTATGCGTTAAAATGTTAATATAGCACCAACAAAAACACACACACACACACACACACACACACACACACAAAACCCACACAGAACAGAATGAAACAGTTAAAATGGCAAATTATTTGAATGCAATGTGGTGACAGTGAACATTGAGTTCATCTTCTTGATGGCAATAAAATTAGCCGATGAATTTCATGAATTCTTAAAATCATAAAATGATTTAGGTTTTAGAGTTCAATGTCAAAATTGTACGTCTCAGTGTTTTTGCAAACGTAAACAATATAATATATATAATTTATGTACTATGTATTTACTCCCATGATCTCCAATGTAACCCCTTACCCTTCTATAGTTAATACTTCCGTGCTCTTTGCTCAGAAATGCTAAAAGGGTCTATAAGGCGACTAGCTCTTTTAATTTGACAGGCGGGACTTTCCTTTCCTGCAGTCCTCATGTTGAGCATAGTGCTTTCTTTCATGTATATTTCAGCGAGGGGTCTGATTTCCTCTCCCTGTTCTGTCTCTGGTTTTCATGCAAGATAAAATTAGCCTGGCCTCACAGTGGCTTGGGAATCCTGAGTCACTGCAGTACACCATACAATTGATCATATACTGAAATAATAATGCCAGAACATCACATAGAGTTACTGTATGTGTACCTCTGGCTTGGCATTTACACATGTTAACCAGTTTGCATGCTAATATCGGCGGCTTATATTTCTACTAAGAATGTGACTGTGCTTTATTACTGCATTACTTAAGAGAGATTTATAGAGGCAAAGTCTGCAGTGTGAGGGCCTGGTAACATGATTATGTCTTGACTTGATGATGGATTACTTATGGTTCTTGTTAAAGCCAACAGGAAATCTTAATGCACATTCCTGGTCTTATTGTGTACGATTCATTGGTGGACATTATTCCGAATAATAAAATGTGGCTGTTTGCACTTGCTAAGCTAGCATGCATTTCCCTATATTAGCGTCATATTTGAGCATATCATTCCAATTTTCACCATATTTCTCATGTATGTCTCTGAAGAGCAGATATCCACTCTTCTTTCTTCCACCCACATGTTTTTTGTATTAATTTTTAATGTTGTTTCTGGGTCAAGAGCAGCAACCATATTCAGAAGTCACTAACACATGCAGCAGAAACTGTAGAACTGGGCCTGTTCCCATGGCAACACTGTCGTGGTTGGCGAGCGCTGGGCTGGATTGTGTTTACCATTGACAGCAGCAGCAGCGCAACGGAAGCCCACAGACCATTTTCCCACGTGGCTTTTGCCTGAAAGTGGGGCAGTCCTCCCGTCAGGCCCTGGATCAAGCCAAATCCTCAGATCGGAGCGGGATCTTTTTATGGGAATGAACTCTGATGACTGCCATCTGGCAGCACGGACTGCGTAAACCTTTTATCTGTCATCCATGGACCAGCTAGCTGCTAAAAACACAAACACAAAGGGAAAACAATGTCAGCCGATGGCTTACACACAGATTGCAGAGGAGCGTTTTGAAAGTTCAGTGTTGTTGTCATAACTGGACTCAGCAGATGTCTGTATGTGCATTTAAAATCTTGGATTTAGACCTAAAAAAGGGACGCCATTAAAGTTAAACAAATCAGGAACATGGATATTGTTACATATTTTAACGTACTTTTTCAGATGCATGTGACATCACATATCATCTCATTTTAGATGCACAAATCTCACCCCATGTGACTCTACCCTCTCTAGCAACCGGGCCAGTTTGGTTGCTTAGGAGACCTGGCTGGAGTCACTCACCACGCCCTGGATTTAAACTCATGACTCCAGGGGTGATAGTCAGTGTCAATACTCGCTAAGCTACCCAGGCCCCCTTAAATTAGTGTTATTAATATTATTATTACTTCTACTACATTGAATATTACAGACTGTATATTTACTGTATATTTTGATGTTAGATTTATTTAAATGGCATCCTTTTGTGGTTTTATAATCACACTTGTCTATATCGTGATTTGAATTTTATTTATTGTGAAATTATAATTAATTTATTCTAAAATATTTAAATTCCATGGCTTTTCACGGATTTTACTCTTAATTCCATTTTTATGACTCAGTGACATGATTCCATCCACATTTTCTGCTTTACTGAAATTAGAGGTCCAACTGATATTTAACAATTTAATTAGTTTTGAAAGAGTGACACTTCCTGTGACGGGGGGATTTTAATTAGTTTTACAGAATAGTGGTGTATAAAAACTCAATTTTTTTGTATTTCTGTCTCTGTTATTATTAGTCAAGCCCAAACTCTCGCCTATCAAACACTTAAGTCAGTTTATTTATATTAATTACCCTCTGGGAAATCTTGGACTAGTGAAATTCTGGCTCTGGACTCCGAAAAACTTCCCAACTTTCTGGTCTGTCTCTGTGTGTGTGTGTGTGTAAATGTTAAAGCCAAACTCGTGATTTTTTCCCACTATTTACGTATTTCCCAAATGACAGTGTGCATGTGTGATGTGCGCCCTGTGAAACCCATGAGCTGATTTTGTGTTTTTAATAAATCTTTTGCATGGAATTAGTGAAGTCCAACAGAACCATCTGCTGTCTGTGTTTTCAGTTGAACGGAGCTGAAGTCAGTGTAGCGTGAGGTTTGTTGTTACTGGTGGATTTGGCACTGAGTGGAAGCAATCAGGCCAGTTAGTCACATCATCATAATGCACACTCTTTTTAAGGGTATCCGCCTGTAAAGGATATTAGAGCACACTAAGCAAGCAGATATCTGCTATAGAAACTCAAACTTCTTACCAATTACTTCAATACATATGCAGAATATATATATATATATATTAGTGCATTCATACAGTGTTCAGACCCTTTTACATACATAAATACAGTATGTTATGTTGCAGCCTTTTGCTAAAATGCATATAAATTGTATTATTTTTTTTTTCATATCAAACTACACACCATACCCCATAATGACAAAGCAAAAACCAGATTTTTGGTAACTTTGCAAATGTATTAAAAGGAAAAAACTGAAATGTCACATTGACATAAGTATTCAGACCCCTTGCTATGACACTTGGAATTTAGTTCAGGTGCATCCCATTTCTCTGGATCATCTTTGAGATGTTTCTACACTTTGATTGGAGTGATTGGACATGATCTGGATAGGCACACACCTGTCTATATAAGGTCTCACAGCTAAAAATGCATATCAGAGCAAAAACCAAGCCATGAGGTCAAAGGAACTGCCTGCAGAGTTCAGAGACAAGATTGTGTTGAGGCACAGATCTGGGGAAGGCTACTAAAAAAATAAACAAATAAATCGGCTGCATTGAAGGCTCCCAAGATCACAGTGATTTAATTCTTAAATGGAAGAAGTTTGGAACAACCAGGTCTCTTCATAGAGCTGGCCGCCCGGCCAGACTGAGCAATTGAGGGAGAAAGGCCTTGGTAAGAGAGGCGACCAAGAACCCGATATTCACTCTGGTTGAGCTCCAAATTCATGTGTGGAGATGGGAGAAACTTGCAGAAGGACAACCATCACTGCAACACTCCACCAATATGAGCTTTATGGCAGAGTGGCCAGATGGAAGCCTCTCCTCAGTGCAAGAAAGCAAAAAGAAAAAAAACCTATTTGGCCTCAATTCTAAGTGTTATGTCTGGAGGAAACCAGGCACTGCTCATCACCTGCGTAACAGCATCCCAACGGTGAAGCATGGTGGTGGTAGTTTTTCAGAGGCAGGGACTTGGGGATTGGTCAGGGTTGAAGGAAAGTTGAATTCAGAAAAATACAGAGATATCCTTAATGAAAACCTGGTCCAGAGCGCTCAGGACCTCGGACTGGGCTGAAGGTTCACCTTCCAACAGAACAATGACCCTAAGCACACAGTCAAGACAACGCAAGAGTGGCTTAGGGGTGTAAAAAAGAGGAAAATGTTCTATCCATTACGGAGTGGAACTTCAATAAATTGCCCTTGAATGTCTCTGCATTGCTCTTTCTTTTCTGAGCGCTGAAGTAAATCAATTATTGTTAATTCACACATTTGATTCCGTTATTCACTTTATCTGACTCCAATTTTAGATTAATCTGACTCCAATTTTAAGTTGACCTCTAATTTATATTTAAGCTCTAATTAATTTCTGATCATTCTTTTAATTTAACATTTTTAGGTTATTGATTACTCTAAATCCTCTCCTATTCATTGTCCTTTCGATCTTTGGAGACTTATGCCGGCCGTTATTAAATTACGTAAACCTCCCGAAAATGGATAGCCAGTTTCGTTCTTAGTCAGCGGTTGGAGGGTTAACTAATATCGTCTGGTTTGGCTTGTCTCATAACCAGACGATATTGCCGCTTAGTCACGTACATACAACTTGCTAAGACGGGCGGTGAGCAGTGACTAAGAGTCTTTAAATGGCTTTCTCCTACCCAGTTGTCCTGAGTGGTTTCTCCTATATTAAAGCTCCAGTATGGTCTACCCTGGTCTAATGAAATTCAAATCCTACCCGGCTGTCCTAGGTGGTTGTCCTACCTGGTTGACCTGAGTGATTTAAATTCAAACTGAGAGTCTTTAAATGGCTTCCTCCTATATTAAAGCTCCAGTAATGATTTCAGAGGAATTCAGAATAAATCAAATAATAACAATTTATTTGTCAGGTAGGATATAAAACATTGTTGCAGAAATTCAAATCAAAGCCAATTTCACATGATCAGAATAAACAAGCATTACTAAAAATAAAAGACAAGTCAAAGAAACATACCTGACAAAACTACATGCAGCGGTACAGCATGGGAGATCTGCTTACAGATTCCCAGAGCTTCGTGCCAACTTTCCTTAAATATCCAGACAGAATAAACATTGTGTACCAAATGGTATTATCCTTTGAACAATGAGAATTTGGGGGTGAATGGGTTCTTGACTTCTTGGGGTTTAACCTTGTTAACATACAGGAGATAATTTCAGTTGTAGGTCAAGGAGGGGGATAGACCTCCAGAATAATGCAGTATTTGGCAAAGACCTTACAACTTTGTTACCATTAGTTTTATCAACATGGGAAAGAGACCATTATACCAGTCGCACAGAGACCTCTTAAGTGATATCAAACACATACAGTTGCATTCTTTGTTTTCATGGTATTTGTTATATTTTTAAATATAAATCTTGTGTCTTTGTGTTGGTCCAGAGCCGTTGAAGGGGAGAAGGGGGAGAGAGAAGGGGGGCAGCAAGGTGATTTGCAATTTATCACACTGTGGTGATATTCAGGCTTTTGTGAGAGAGTTCTATGACATTGATTCTCGCAGAGTTCTTTGACTTATACCGGAAATGGCGCCTTTTGGTTGTAGACATTCTGGTGCCAGCCTTACAGGGGCAACTCTGTAATGTCCTTGAGTGGCCCAACCAGAGCCCGGACTTGAACTCAATCGAACATTTCTGGAGAGACCTGAAAATGGCTGTCCACTGACGGTCCCCATCCAACCTGGCAGAGCTTGATATTCTTCTCACCACAATTGTACAGATCGGTTATCTGAGTTACCGTAGACTTCATCAGTTCAAACCGGTTAAAACCAGCCCATCTGGCACCAACAATCATCCATGCGATAATCTAATCAGCCAATCGTGTGGCAGCAGTGCAGTGCATAAAATCATGCTGGTACGGTAACCATCAGAATGGGGAAAAATGTGATCTTTGTGATTTGGACCGTGGCATGATTGTTGGTTCCAGACAGGCTGGTTTGAGTATTTTTGTAACTGCTGATCTCCTGGGATTTTCTCACACAACAGTCTCTAGAATTTACTCCGAATGGTGCCAAAAACAAAAAACATCCAGTGAGCGGCAGTTCTGTGGACGGAAACACCTTGTTGATGAGAGAGGTCAACAGAGAATGGACAGACTGGTTTGAAAGTCTACGGTGACTCAGATAACCGCTCTTTACAATTGTGATGAGAAGAATATCATCTCAGAATGCTGTTCTGAGATGCGAGTTGGCGCTGTTTTGGTGGCACGAGGGGGACCTACACAATATTAGGCAGGTGCTTTTAATTTTGTGGCTGATCGATGTATATACTATTGGATTTTGACTATCACTTTAAAGGAATAGTACTCACCCTAATGTTGTTCCACACTCGTATTACTTTCTTTTGTTGAACACGAAAGGAAATGCTTTAGTCACCATTCACTTTCGTTGTATGGAAAAGAGATGCAATGAAAGTCAACAGTGACTGAGACTGACATTCTGTTTAATGTCTCCTTTCATGTTCTATGGAAGAAAGAAAGTCATACGGGGTTTGAACAAAATGAGTAAATGAAGACAAAATTTCAATTTTGGGGTGAATTTAACCTTTAAAGGGATAGTTTCCCCCCAAATTAAAAATCTCATCATTTACTCACATGACTTTCTTTCTTCTACTGAACAAAAATGAAGATTTTTAGAAGAAAATATCAGCTCTGTAGGTCCATACAATGCAAGTGAATGGTGACCAGGACTTTGAAGCTCCAAAATGGACATAAAGGCAGCATAAAATTATTTAGTACGACTCCAGTGGTTTAATCTATGTCTTCTGAAGTGGCATGAAGGTGTGGGTGAGAAACAGATCAATATTTAAGTCCTTTTTTACTATAAAGTCTCCTACCTGCCCAGTAGGTGGAGATATTCACAAAGAATGCGAATTGCCAAAACAAAAGAAGAATGTGAATGTGAAAGTGAAAGTGAAAGTGGAGATTTATAGTAAAAAAAACAATTACTTATATATTGATCTGTTTCTCACCCACACCTATCGTGTCACTTCTAAAGACAGATTAAACCACTGGAGTATTATGGATTGATTTTATGCTGCATTTATGTGCTTTTTGAAGCTTCATATTTCTGGTCACCATTCAGTTGCATTGGACCTACCGAGCTGAAATATTCTTCTAAAATCTTCATTTGTGTTGTACACATCTGGGATGGCATGAGGTGAGTAAATGATGAGAGAATTTTCATTTTGGGGTGAACTATCCCTTTAAGGTCATCATCATATGATCCTCAGTGATTCACTCACTGTTTGACTGATGTCCTCCACATTTCCTGCCAACATTCCTTCTGTAGCATGACATGAAGACAGTTGCTTATGTCAGATCGCTGTAGAATATGTTACACTGTCAGAAAGCAGCTGCTCTGTTTGCCCACCAGTCCAAAACATTATAGAGCTGTCATTGTACGTTTGGAAGACTGGAGAGATCCTCCGACAAACCCAAAAGTTGATGTGTCTGGTGATGCTGCTGGCATGGTTTGGCATGGTTGCTTTTTCCAACATTTTCTGAATGTCAACACCTAGGCTGACAGCCTAGTGTCTGTCTAGCACATCTGATGGCAAAAAGCCCCCAAAAACAAGAAAAAAGGTGTTTGAAAACAGTAAGGGTACACTGTGACTTTGATGAATGTCAGGCTCTTGATTAGTTCGGTGTTGAAATTGTGCTGTTTTACACACACACACACACACACACACACACGCACACACACACACACACACACACACATTGCAATGAGTGTGCTCAGAGCATGTCTTTAAATGTTCTCTGATATTCAGTTTATTATGATCTGTCTGAGAGATTTACAGACCAGAATTTGTCAGGATTTTTGTTCTGGTCAGTGCACACGTGTGTATATGGTTATTTGTGTGTTGCTTTCTTCTTTTCACTCTTGTCCATGCATCATTCACAGCATAGTCAGAACATATTTGACATACATGACAGCCAATCAGAACATATGTGATGTTTAATACAGGAAAGGATTTTGAACCAGTCATATTTCAGCACTTTTTGTCCTGAAATACTCCACACAAAAGTGCCACAATTACTCTAAATCTTTTGAAAATCTTTCAAAGATTGGATCTCACAACCTCATAAACTTCCATCAAATCAGAGACTAGTTTTTCCCAAGAAGCGCTCATTGTAACAGGATTGTACTTCGTGAAAGCTACTGATTAAAAACCTGTGAAAAATGCAGATGAGACAGAGATCTACAAGTAAGGAAGAAAGTTACAGCTTTCTTTTCCAACATCATTGTAATTAGCGGCATTAATCATGAATCCGTTTCATTCCATTAATCTGCTAATATAACCCATCTCCTAGCTACATTAGCACCGCCAAGACATGTGAAATCTAACGTACACTAACACACGCATTCCCACAGCTGCCGTGGTGATGAGCAAAACTGCATGACCCTCTGCGTGCCCCTTATCAGAGGCGGTAAATCTCCATCTGGAGGAAAAAGTTCACCCAGCCCCGACACTTCTACACGTACACAACACTGGTACACACGTGATGAATATTTACACACTTATAAAGACGTAACCGAGAATAGATGCAAGAAGGGAGAAAATGTTATTGCTCTTTCACATCTCAATTGACTTTAGAATAGAGTTTTGTTATATTATTCTGTTATTCAGTTATCAACTTTGTCTCGGCTATTTCTCCTTATAAACAAAATAAATAAATAAATATACACACAAATGAGACAATTGTTGACATACAGTATGAGTATAGAGCTTATAATTCTGTGGATAGCATCACTCAGATCATTTTCTTCTGGGAGAATTTGATGAGAAATGCTTGAGTTCATATTGCGATCTCTGAATGTTGTTGTCTTAGGTATCTAAGTAAATTGTTGAGATCTTTTGTGCAACTCTGAGATTACTGAAACATCTGAGAAACAGGTGATTTCTCCATTTGTTCTCAATTAAATATCATTGCTTTCAAGGAAAAACAGTCGAGACATTAAAGGAATATTTTGGGTTCAATACAAGTTAAGCTCAGTCGACAGCATTTGTGGCATAATGTTGATTACCACAAAACAAATTAGTTTTGACTCTTCCCTCCTTTTCTTTAAAAAAAGCAAAAATCAGGGGCCTGGGTTGCTCAGCGAGTATTGACGCTGACTACCACCCCTGGAGTCACGAGTTCGAATCCCAGGGCGTGCTGAGTGACTCCAGCCAGGTCTCCTAAGCAACCAAATTGGCCTTGTTGCTAGGGAGGGTAGAGTCACATGGGGTAACCTCCTCGTGGTCGCGATTAGTGGTTCTCGCTCTCAATGGGGCGTGTGGTAAGTTGTGCGTGGATCGCGGAGAGTAGCATGAGCCTCCACATGCTGTGAGTCTCCACGGTGTCATGCACAACGAGTCACGTGATAAGATGCACGGATTGACGTTCTCAGAAGCGGAGGCAACTGAGACTTGTCCACCGCCACCCGGATTGAGGTGAGTAACCGCGCCACCACAAGGACCAACTAAGTAGTGGGAATTGGGCATTCCAAAATTGGGAGAAAAGGGGATAAAATAAAATAAAGCAAAAATTACAGTTACAGTGAGGCACTTACAATGGAAGTCAATGGGGTCAATCCGTAATCATTAAAATACCCACTGTTTCAAAAGTATAGACACAAGACGTAAACAAATTTATTTTAGTGCGATAAAATTACTTACTAACCTTTTCTGTGTAAGTTATTGCCAATTTTACGACTTCATTGCCATGACGAGGTAATGGCGAGGTAATGTCAACAAACCCTAAAACTCTAAAACGACTGTAAAAATGACAATTTAAACAACTTCACAGCTCAAATAATAAACGAGTTTTAACAGAATTAATGTAAGTGCTTTTATAAAATTATAAGCTTCACATTTCTGTGTTTAAACCCTCCAAAAATCAACCCCATTGACTTACATTGTAAGTGTCTCACTGTAACCTCGATGCTTTTTAAAGAAAAGGAGGGACGAGTCGAAATTAATTTTTATGATAATCAACATTATGCTACAAATGCTGTCGATTGAGCTCAACTTGTATTGAACCCAGAATATTCCTTTAAAGACTGTCTAATTTTCTTTCCTATGAAAAATAAGTAATAAAGAGTATCCTTAATTGCAAATTAGTTTTGCATCATCCTCTCAGAGAGAGTTATAAAAACAACAACGATCATAAACTGAAGAAGATAATTATCTTTTTTTTTTTGTGCTTTTAATTGTCTTTTTAATTGTTGTGTTATAGAAACGTTCATCAAACTTTTAAGAAAGGCTAACTACAGAACACAAAATACATTGATTGAGTGAACTTTTCGCTTTTATGAATGATTTGAAACGAAATATATGAAAGTCTTTTGGTGCGTTTAGAGTTTCGCTGATTCTTGGCTCCATGCATATCGCTGTATAAAACAAGGATGCAAATCTGCATCAGTGCGTTGTGGCAATCAATGCACAGCAGGCAATATACTGTATATACACTAGTGCTCAATATATTCTATGTTTCCTCTTCACAATTATTATGCAGCACTATAAAGAATGAAAGCGATTACAGGCGGCTCTCAAACGCTCTTGCTTTCACTCTGAGGTTTTTAAAATCATTTTGTCTTTGATATAATGGGAATCCGTTTAGAAACGCTGCCAATTCCAGACTGCATCGAGAACCCTTATTACAGCGAGATGAAGAACAGACAGCTGGGGTCAAAATACCTGTTTCATAATTCAAATCTAAATGTACTTGTCTAAGCAGATTTTTGCTGTGTCTGATTTAATTCACTTCATTCATAGACCATCCGAATTGACTTTTACTGAAATGAAGCTGACTTCTACCCCTGTTAAACAGAATTGTGTGCTGTTAAATATATTCAGAATCAAATGAAGTTTGGATTAACTACATGATGGACTGCTAGTTTTGGTCATTTTTATTTTCAATTGAATAACAAGAAAGAGCAAGTATTGACGTTGACTATCACACCTGGAGTCGTGAGTTTGAATCCAGGGCGTGCTGAGTGACTCCAGCCAGGTCTCCTAAGCAACCAAATTGGCCCGGTTGCTAGGGAGGGTAGAGTCACATGGAGTAACCTCCTCGTGGTTGCTATAATGTGGTTCTCGCTCTTGGTGGGGCGTGTGGTGAGTTGTGCGTGGATGCCGTGGAGAATAGCGTGAAGCCTCCACACGTGCTATGTCTCCGCGGTAACACGCTCAACAAGTCACGTGATAATATGCGCAGATTGACGGTCTTAGACGCGGAGGCAACTGAGATTCGTCCTCCACCACCCGGATTGAGGCGAATCACTACGCCACCATGAGGACTTAGAGCGCATTGGGAATTGGGCATTCCAAATTGGGGAGAAAAGGGGAGAAAATCAAAAATAGTACAACTGTCACAGTTGTAATGAAAAGTTCTGTTAAAGTTTACGGTGACAGATGTTAGTAAAGGTGTTGATGTGTAGATGAGATTTCAAAAGTACCTTCAAAAATTAATTATTATATTTAGCTAAGCAATAAATCCAAAAGTAATCATATTAGATTAATTAAAAAATGAAATCTAAAAGATTTTGTTAACGATTATAATTTTAATTGTGTAATTTGTAATCACTACCAGATTACATTTTAGAAGTAATCTACCCAAGACTGGAAGTGTTATAAACTTTATGCTTGTTAATACATTGCTTACTAACAGGGCTGAAATGTTTAGTTATCGACAACGTCGACTAGGGCTGATTGATTACTCGAAATGTCCTTGATTACAAAATTGCCAAATCAACAAATCGAAAATAAGTTGGAAGTGGACGAGGGTGGGAACACATAATGACAAGAGGGGTCAGCTGTGTGACAGCGCTTCACTTCAGATTTGAAAAACAATGCATGACCTAAAAAACATCACTTCAGCAATGCAACAGCATTTGAAATGATGACATCCAGTTTTCACAAACCCACCGGACACACACACACACACACACACCTGGAAAGCTCATCTGCATGCGACTGCGGTGCTGCATGTCCAGACGCGCGAGAGAAATTGAGCCCTTCATTGCCGCACGGGACACACTGAACATATTGGAATGCACTCTAAACCTGTTTATCTACACATTCGTTTTGCAAAAATTGCCATGATTTGTATGTCAGTAGATGAAAATGATTAATAATACTTAAATTATCGAATTTAATGGAGCCTACGTCCAAATCCTGAACCACATTTTCTGTGCATTCAAAAGGAGCGTGTCACTGTCATAAAAACATGTTGAAAAATGCCTGACGCGCAATTTCGCCAAACCCACTTGTGCATAGACTTAGAGCATGCTTTCATGAAAATACCAAAGCTTTATGGCCATGCCCACTGACTTTGCGCTCATGACCTAAAGCGTAGCACTATGCTTAGTGCTAGCGCTCTTAAAATAGGGCCCCATGTGTAAATACCCCCATTGAAATCGTTGAATTTTGCTTCAGTCTCACGCTTCTCAGATGTTTCTCCTGCCATCAAAAGTCTCCATGTCATTCCTGTCTAGGAGAAATGACTGAGATCTCATTTGTGGCTTTTTTCATTCCTACGTGCATATAGCAACTTTCAGATGTACATGTACAAACTGAGGACAGAAGTCTATGCTATGCTAATGACTCTTGGTCGTTAGTTCATGTTTTATTGCATTCAAATTGAAATTTCTCACCTAAGAGCTGTGGCTGTGAGAAATCACATACGTCTCTTTGGTATAACTTTGTACTAGGTCACAGCATTAAGAATAAATGTGTTTACTGGCCAAGCATAATCCAGTTACAGCGTTAGCAAACATGACAGCTCAACGCGGTCTTATCTGTTGGCTCTATACCTGTACTCGTGAACATAATAGACAAGAACCAGTGATTTGCTGTGTTGCCACCATCAGAGATTTTCTGAGATGATTATAGGACAGAGAAGACGAAACAATCTGTTTCAGTGAGATAAAAAGGTGGTGATTATGCACCTACACGCTCGAGATTTGTGTCAAAACAAATCACAGTGATTCTCTGTGAAAACCTGATGAATTCGTTCAGGCTGGTTGAGCTGCTGCATTGTAATTCTCTTCATGTGATGACAGGTTTGAATCATTAGATCGGTCAGACGGTCAGAAAGGCACAGTGGAACACTGACCTCTTCAAATTTGTGTATGCAGAGCGCTCAATACACCGTCTAATTGCAGTTTAGTGTTTGTAAGCAAACAAATAGACAGTGAATGGTTCATCGGTGGCATAGGCAAAAATGGCGGCGTTTTCAAGCTGTATTTCTTTCCCTTTCTGTCAACTGAAAGAAACATGACAACGTTAAAGGGACAGATCACCCAAAAATAAACATTCTGTCATCAATTACTCATTCACGTGTCGTGAATTGTGCGTCTTGTGAATTCTTTCAAGCATTGATATTGATGGGGAAAATAATTATAAAAAGAAATATGTTTGCCTATTTTTAAGATTTACACATTTTAATTCCATAACAAAATTCCATCAACTTGAATTGTGTAATGTTTAACAAAGTTAAATAAAACTTTAAATATTTTGCTCTTTTTTTTAATTTATTTTTTATTTAATTAAAGATTACTCCAATTTAATTATGTTTTTTTTTTTTATGAAATTGAAATCGTAAATAAATAAATAAATAAAAAAATAAAAAAAGAGTGAATGCATGGTTATAAAAGAGAGATTTTTATGCATATTTTGATTTAGGGTGAATTTTGGGAAAAACAATGCAAATCTGTATTATTTCACCACACTTACTGTTTTTTAGACACTAAATATAAGTTCTGAATTTACAATAAAGTTCAATGCACAAAAGTATATGGAAAATAATGTATTACAGGCAGTAATACACAGTATATATATAATTATATTTATTACACACACATACACAGTGAAACTCTTTTTCACATATCCCAGCCAAGCTGGGGTCAGAGTGCAGGGTCAGCCATGATACAGCACCCCTGGAGCAGATAGGGTCAAGGGCCTTGCTCAAGGGCCCAACAGTGGCATCTGGGCAGTGCTGGGGCTTGAACCCCCAACCTCCTGATCAGTAACCCAGAGCCTTAACTGCTGAGCCACCACTGCCCCTCAATATAGTGGTTCCTTTTTGTTTGACTTAAGCAAGCTGTAAAAGTTTTCCCATCAAAACTGTTCTTGTGATAAAGTTCATAGTGTCAGTTGTTATGTGTAGTTTAAACCCATATTTAATCAATATTAGATATTATTTAATTGCTTTAAAGAAACTACAGTGGGTCTCTGAGGGTTAAAATGACAGTTCACTCAAAAATGAAATTCTGTCATCTTTACTCACTCTCATGTTGTTCTATTCCTTCAAAGCGCACGCTATAGTTTGTTTGGTGCACATTATGTTTGGTTCGCAGTCAAGCATGTAACCGTCCCTGTTGTGCTGAGCGGCTGTGGTCCACAGTCGCGGCTGCAGTATTTATGGTACAATGTGGACAGCAGCAAAGGGCTCATGCTTCGTTTTTATCTGCAGGCACCACTGCATGTTCTGCGATGCATTACAGATGACTGTGAGCGTGCTGGACGGCAGCAACAACAGAGTTGATTAAAACAGTCACCCGCTGCACTCACCAGTACCGAATGAGTGAAGAATCTGTACAATACACAACAATTACTTAACGGACTCTCTTTTATCTGTTAAAAACTTGTTAACAGTAATTAATAACTCGCTTGCTTTGCATCGTAAGTGCAACGCTCTATCAGTTCAGCTACCGTGTAATTTCATTACACTCAAAGCTTGTAAATGTAGTTGGTTATGTAATGCAAATGTTAAAGGGTCAATGACGTGATGCTAATTTTTTGGTCCACGTCTAATAAATTATTCAAAAATACACTACGAATCGATTTCAGTTACTGAGTTCAAAGTCATTTTGATATTTTTTCTGGGGCTTAAAGTCAAAAAGATCATGTGGTGCAACCGTCCGGAGACAGTAAAAAAAAACAAATGTTGGCATGAGTTGTGCTGAATAATCTTTTATTTATTTTTTTTTTTTAAATGCAGTGAAGCAATTTTATTTTAAAATATGATTAATATTTGAAAAACTTTTGTCCACCAACTCATGCGTTTTTTTTTTTGGTGCAACCATGAGAAAACTTCTTGATATTCTTGACTTAAAAAGTCATGTTGAAGAAAAATGTTCACCTTGAAGCATATGTTTGAAAACTTTTTTGAAATTAATGATGAAGTTGTGTTCACTCTCATGTATTCAAGGTGCATGGAAACTATCTCAATACCTTTTACTTGATGGTTGCACCACGTGACATTTTTAATGTCATTAAAAAAAAATTGTAAAAGAAATGCTAGAAATGTTTTTCAAACAGTTTGTAAAAATCAACATGAACTCAAAGATTACATGTTTACGAAATTGACACTGTCACTGTTGGGGAGTGGGGAGGATAAAGGACTCAAAATCAGAAAGAGGGAGTTCAAGTATTATTCATTTTCAAGTTCTCAAAAAGTCAAGTCAAGGTGCACCCATGCCAGCTGAAGTCATCAGAGAATCAGTGAGCCACAACGGGCTAGTGAAGAGTGTGTTCGTGTGGGGAATGTGTGCGTTTTGGAAGTCAGGAGCACTCAGATGAGGGTGAAAGCGAAGCCCAGACGAATCTCCCAAGACATGGGCAGAAATCGAGGAATCCTCCTCCACAGTCCTAGGCACCAACTGGTGAGGGAAAATGCAAACAGACAGGTAATTGCACCTCAATTGACCGGCAACCAACAGATACACAAGCTCGTGACGAAGATCCGTAGAAGCTGATGAGGTGCAAGTGAAGCCCAGACAAATCTCCCGAGACACGGGCAGAAATTGAGGAATCCTCCTCCACAGTCCTGGGCACCAGCTGGTGAGAGTGAATGCAAGCAGACAGGTAACCGCACCTCAAAAGACAGGCAACCAACAGATGCTCAAGCTCGTTCCAACTGCACAAGAGAGAGAAGTTAGACTGCACCATAAACAGCACACACGTAAACAGTAACAGAGGACAATAAACCGGCAAAGAAGGAGAGGAAACATGAGGAATAAGAAGGGGGTGCAATTAGGAGGAAGCAGGTGGCAGCGGGCATGAAACTCATCACTGTGATCAGTGTCTCCACGGATCGATCAGTGTTCCCATGGAAATGCAGATCACACATGCCGGCTCCAAATGTGAGACACGAGGGAGAGAAAACAAACAACAGTTAGAGCCGGCACACATGCCGGAAACGTAGCAGACACGTGTTTTAAACCAGATTTTACAAATATTTCACATTTTTTATTTGAATACCTTTAAGCTGAGTCAAAACTGTATGTATGAGATGATGAGATTTGCCTATATACTGTATATATAAGCAAATATCAGCATTGAAATTTATTTTTAGAATTACATTAACTATACAATAAATCACGTTTAAGTAATTTTATAGATTGAAAGCACTAAAGAATTCTAACTGCATCTACTTTACTACCATTCATACTGGTGCAATATTAAATAGCTACAGTGTGTATAACATAGTGCTACAATATCCCTTTTTACTCTTCTAGAAGCTTCAATGTGAAATCTTACAGGAGAAAGACACAAGGGCATTAAACAAACACAGGTGTTGATATTAAAAACCCCTCCTGACGTCAGTGGTTCATACACCAGTAATAGAATACTGTGATTATTCCAAGATCACCTCTGTCTCACCTCACACTGAAACATCTCATTCAGATCCCTCCTTAGGGAACATGGGGTCAAAGAACACAAGACAGATCTTTTAAAAACCCTAGTGAGCTGCCTTCCTGTCTACTACCTACAGTGGCAGCCACCTTGTAAAGAGCTGTTCACACAGGATGCGTTTCTGCATCTGTGCTGTTTTATAATTGTTCATCTAATTAAACATGCACTAGACGGGCATCTTTGACTAATGCGATGCATCTCGCTACCTTTTCATTGTGTCATGTGATGAGCGCAGTGTTTTTAAGATGCCAAACTTCAACTTTTAAAAACACTACTCGAGACACCTGTATACTGTTTAATTAGTTGCATTTATATATTTATTTTTAATGCAATAATGTGTGAACAGCCCCTAAGGCAGCTTCCTAACTGAAATGTAACCTCGCACGTGGATAGTTTGGAACTGCAACCTTCACAGTTGCAGGCCTGAAGTGGTAGTTCTGTCAGGGAGACTCGCATGGTACACGTCATCGTTTCATTCATAATTTCCTTTAACCAATCACTGTTCACCTCTCGCTTTAAATGTCTGCCAGCAGCCAAGTACTCTGCTGCCTTCAGGTGCCAACGTGGCAACCGCCTCCTAACCACCACCACCAGCAAGTCTTCATCTGATGGGGGTAGGCTTCTCGCCCCTGGCGTCTTCCCCGGCAGGATTTGATGGTTCACTAAAATTTTCACCGGACCGTCAGACATGGGCTTTCGCCAAAAGACTTTACTTTATTATTTTATTGTTGATCAATAAATTGTCATTCCCTTTATGCCATGCTGTTCCGAGTCTTTCTGATAGAACTAAATTAAAGCTGTCATGTACATGATAAAGCTGAGGATTTTCTGCCAAGTTAACCGTGATATTGCAGAAGATTTTAGATATTTAACATCCACCGCATAACAGCGAGTGACAGCTGGTTTTCATTGGTGGTTAAAGAAAAGCACAGCACATGTTGGCTGGGTTACATTGCTGTTTTTGCTATTTATGAGAGGTACAGATAGACGCCCCTGGTCACCAGACACGATAGTCTCACATAGACAGGTTTTTGACTGTCAGCATGAAGTTCACTTTGCAGATTATTCTGGACAAGAACCACCCACTTAGACAGGAAGAGGCCGTCCAACCCACATGTAAAGTGACCATCCACAGTTCTCGTTTAAAACTCGTTTAAGGCAAAATCTAAAATAGTTTAGATCACACTTATAGACCACTGTGGGAAAAGCTCATTCAAACAATTGCAAAGCTATTCGAAGAAATTTGCAATATATTAAGTGGTGTGAAAAAGGTCTTAATTTTCATTTGAAGAGGTCTTGAATATGGGGACGGAAAGACAGGAATCGTGATATGGCGATCGCTGATGATCTATATCTGTTATTTGTTAATGTTTACTTTATAGTGTTTATATTGTAGTACATTGTAGATGATTGTAAGAATGCATATTTCATAGGGTTCTCTATGTATTTTGAGCTTGTTTATAGTTAAATGTCTCACATTTTGCACCAGAAACTGCATATGGAATTTCAATCAGTTTGTAGCCTCAATGTCTTTGTCCATCAGAGTAAGGAAAAACTAAGAACATTTTTAACACATTCAATATATAGAGATTGTAAAATCTATCGGCTGATTAATTGGCTTTCTTCCAATACCTTAGTTAATGGTATCAACAAAATCCAATATCGATCGACCTCTAATTCGAATGCATCAGTCAGTCAGTGAACAGACTGTGGCCAGTCTTATGATGAGACTGATCACACACGGGGTCCATGTCTCTCCCTGCAGCATTTATGACATGATTCAGCAAACCTGACATTTCTAGAAAGCAACTCAATCCAGGTTATGTCCCTTTCTTTATGCAAACTTTATGCCTCTTTCCTCTCTCTCTCTCTCTCTCTCTCTCTCTCTCTCTCTCTCTCTCTCTCTCTCTCTCTCTCTTTGTCTGATATTTCCCTTTGGATTGTTTAGTGAATACAGTGTGTGTTGCTTTGAGCCAGATGTATCTCTGCAAATCAGCAAACAATATGTGTGCCTTCTGTGTTAGTATAACAGACACACACACACACACACACACACACACACACACTGGGTATCAGACCCTCTCTGATGCTGCCACGGTATGTGACATCAGCACTAAGCCTTTCATCTGAGAGATAGGAGAAGAGAATTATATGAGATAGACATAGAAATCAAGGCCTAAGTGGACACACTCAATGTCCAGTTAATGTCTGATATCTGAGTGTGTATTGTGTTCTATACAATAAAGGGAAAAAGAGAATGAGATAGAGAAAGTTCTCCTCTTTCGTTCTGATTAAAAAATGTACTGCAGTAAAAGTGCTGCATGCAGACATTGAGTATAAACAGACCATCATGCAATGTTGCTGTACTGTATACCTGCACAACAAACCCATTAAATACAGCACTCTCTACACTACGGCTGCAACAACTAATCGCTAAAATCGATTATTATCGATAATAGAAATCATCGACAATGAATTTCATTATCGATTAGTTGGATATATGCCGTGAGCACGGAGACGCTCTGTCAGTGATGTCACTTTACAGTCTGGTGAAAAATGTGTTGCATGATTAAACTCATTTCAGAAACAATGGAGACAATTTGAAGCGGAACAAACATGACCCAAGATGTGCAGTACACGAGAGCACTTTATAAACTCTTCAAAGAAGATCATAATAAGCATACAGTTTTATGTGGAGCGGTTGCTGCATCGGGTGCCATGACAGATTGATTGTGCTGTTTGATGCGCTTGAGAGTTGTTTCTCTCCAGCACATGACTTACCTTGCACTGCTATTTTCTGTTTTATAATACATGCATGTTATGAATTAAAAATCAGGTGCGTAATTCCACGTATATTGCAAAACTGTTTGTTTTTACCCCATGCAAGTCTCCGTTCATCTTCACTGAGCAAACGAGCGCGTGCATCCTTGTCAATCAAACTGATCGCAATGGAGAAAGGGAGCGCCATCACTCTGATTAAACTCGTGCAACATCATACCGCACTTTCAGTTTCAATGTGATCAATTGTGCAGCTTTCATTAATGTTACGCTGATGTCTCAGAGGTCAAAGTGTGCTGTTTAAAGTGTTTTAGATCATTTCTCATCATGTAAGCGCATATAATACAGTGAGCACTGGGATGAGTCTTTTCAGCACTGCATTTGCAGATGATTGTACTATATTAATCTGTATATAATGCTGAATTTAATGTATAATAATGCTAACGGTCCTGATGTTTGATCGTCCTAATAATGCCAAATGTATTGTCTGATTTCACTAGTAAATCTACACCATAGCAAACATTATTTTACTGGATAAACACACACATATTTTTGAAAAGAATAGTTTAGAAACATGCAATCAGTGATAATACTATTTTAAAAACTCTAATATTAATTATGTACTAATTAATACACTAATTATGTAATCAGTGAAAGTGTACAATCATATGTATCTAAGATAATTATGATTTTTTTTCAGCTGGGCATTTCTGGTGTCACCATTGTCCTCTGCTGGACTGATTTTTAGTCACTCTATCCCCGATGGATTATTTGACTCTTTAATGAACAGTACGTTTTGTTCTACCAAGTTTTACAAGTAATGAAAGGAACTGTTTTGCATATGTACTGAAATTAATAATAATAATAATAATAAATAAATAAATAACTTTTCATGATTCAGGCTTTGTTCAAAGTTTTGTGAGAGTATAGAATCATGACTTCAGTAATGTAAATCAAACCAAATCCTTACGCCCTTTATCATATCAGTTTAAAAATATATATATATTTTAATAAAATGCTGGAAATAACATATTTTTTATCTGATTAATCGATTAATAGAAGAAATAATCGAAGGTTATTCGATTATCGAAATAATCATTAGCTGCAGCCCTACTTTACACACACTCATACAATAGTATATAGCCAAACTACACTACTATCTGCCTGTCTGTCTGTCTGCCTGTCTGTCCATCTGTCCATGTCGTTCTGTCTGACAGTCATTCTATCTGTTTATCGTTGTCTGTCTGTCTGACATTCTATCTGATTTTCTTTGTCTGTCTGCCTGTCTATCTGTCTGCCTGTCTGTCTGCCTGTATCTGCCTGTCTATCTGCCTGTCTATCTGCCTGTCTGTCTGATCTGTCTCTCTGCCTGTCTGTCTGCCTGTCTGTCTGATCTGTCTCTCTGCCTGTCTATCTGCCTGTCTGTCTGATCTGTCTCTCTGCCTGTCTGTCTGCCTGTCTGTCTGCCTGCCTATCTGTCTGTCTGTCTGCCTATCTGTCTGTCTGTCTGTCTGTCCGTGTCGTTCTGTCTGACATTCATTCTATCTGTTTATTGTTGTCTGTCTGTCTGTGTGACATTCTATCTGTTTATCTTTGTCTGTCTATCTGCCTGTCTGTCTGTCTGCCTGTCTGTCTGCCTGTATCTGCCTGTCTATCTGCCTGTCTGTCTGATCTGTCTCTCTGCCTGTCTGTCTGCCTGTCTGATCTGTCTCTCTGCCTGTCTGTCTGTCTGTCTGATCTGTCTCTCTGCCTGTCTGTCTGCCTGTCTGCCTGTCTGTCTGTCTGCCTGTCTATCTGTCTGTCTGTCTGTCCGTCTGTCCGTGTCGTTCTGTCTGACATTCATTCTATCTGTTTATTGTTGTCTGTCTGTCTGTGTGACATTCTATCTGTTTATCTTTGTCTGTCTATCTGCCTGTCTGTCTGTCTGTCTGCCTATCTGTCTGTCTGCCTGTCTATCTGTCTGACTGTCAGTGTCGTTCTGTCTGACAGTCATTCTATCTGTTTATCTTTGTCTGTTTGTCTGTCTGTCGTTCTCTGTCATTTTGTCTCTGTCTGTCATTCTGTCTGTCTCTCTGTCATTCTCTCTGTCTCTCTGTATGCCATTGTCTGTCTATTTATCTGTATGTCTGTCTGTTATTCTCTCTGTCTGCCATTGTCTGTCTATTTATCTATATGTCTGTCTGTCTATCAATCTATCTATCTGTCTCTCATTCTATCTGTTTATCTTTGTCTGTCTGCCTGTCTATCTGTCTGCCTGTCTGCCTGTCTGTCTGCCTGTATCTATCTGTCTGCCTGTCTGTCTGCCTGTCTGTCTGATCTGTCTGTCTGCCTGTCTGTCTATCTGTCTGTCTGCCTGTCTGTCTGCCTGTCTATCTGTCTGTCTGTCTGCCTGTCTATCTGTCTGTCTGTCTGTCCATCTGTCCATGTCGTTCTGTCTGACATTCATTCTATCTGTTTATCTTTGTCTGTCTGTCTGTTTATCATTCTCTGTCATTTTGTCTCTGTCTGTCATTCTGTCTGTCTCTCTGTCATTCTCTCTGTCTCTCTGTATGCCATTGTCTGTCTATTTATCTGTATGTCTGTCTGTTATTCTCTATGTCTGCCATTGTCTGTCTATTTATCTATATGTCTGTCTATCAATCTATCTGTCTGTCTCTCCGTCTGTCTGTCTATCTGTCGTTCTGTCTATGTCTGTCTGTCTGTCTGTCTATCTATCTTTCTGTCTTTCGTTCTTTCTGTCTGTCTGTTTAGGATGAGTAAACAGCTCTGACATCACAGAACAGATCTCTCATTTGATGTTTGTTTGAAGAATGAATCCGTTATGGCTCGTCACCTTTTGATGGAGGTCACACCCTGTGAGATGTTGCACATATGCAGCAATGACTCTGGCCTGGAGCTGCAGGGGCATGCTGGTTAAATGATATGTCACACGCTCGCTTTTGCCGTCTGCAGTGAAGGCCCACCGTGCCATGCGTCTGCAGACACACAGGTGTAATTATCAAAGCTCTCTGACAGTTTAACCGAGCGACACAGCACGCTGTTAGATGCGAACAGGACAGAATAAAGAAAAGTCACTGTCTGCAGCACACCTCGTCGTCTTTGATTATTCTGCATGTTTCGTTATTTATTTGAAGGATGCAACAGAGACAAACAGCCACTGCAGAGTTTCCTGGATGTGTTTATTTAGTAAATTTTGGGTTTTTATTTTTCAAGCAATTGACAGAAGCCTAAAAAAGATCTAATTACCATCTCAATAATGTCTCCTAGACAGCCGTGAGGTTAAATTGTGGTACGACTGAGTAACCTCTGAGCAATAATTTTCTTGTGTTGGTGCTTTAGCTGTGTGTGTGTGTGTGTGTGTGTGTGTGTGTGCGTGTGTGTGTGTGTGTGTGTGTGTGTGTGTGTGTGTGTGTGTGTCTATTGGCATATCAGTTAAATGGCCGTAGTGCTGTTCTGCTCGCTGTAGCATCTGTTGTGTCAGAGTGCCTGTCAGTATTCAGAAGCCACAGGAAATAAATATAAAAGATCTGGGATATGTTCACAGTTCTGGCAGAAAACAGTCAGATTATGAGTAGAAGAGCTGAAGTTGAACACACACACACACACACACACACACACACACACACAACAGTTCTGCTAAATCCCCCAACAGCAATTATCTGACTATTCAAACAACGGTTTGTTGTCTTTTCCCATTTTGATTATTGCGACTGTTGGCTCTGGCCGGTTTGGAGTGTTTCAGTATCTTTGGGCTGGATGTGTTAGTTCATGAGTCATTGTGTTAGTCAACTAAACACGGCGTCTGCCGTTACTTCCTTTCTGGAGCAGGAAATGGTGATACACAGTTAGTCAGGCAGCTACATTAAAGACTAAACCTGCAAATGTAAGCTAATGCTGTTTTCTCATCCTTTTACTGAGAATTATGGGTTTCTATGGCAACGCTCGCAATGCCCAAAGGAATCCATGTGAAGCTTTGTGTTTGATGACAGTAAAATTTCTAATCACTATATTAATTAATTAATTCATGTCTATACGTTCTTTCTATTGTTTAAGAATAAAGAAGTAAAGTTAAGGGATAATGAGTTTTAAAGTCAACATGAAATGCCAGTAACCTCTGAACAAGAATATTCAACTAGAACAAAAGTTGGGCGAGAAATGTAACATTTTTATTCTTTGGAATAATGACGAGGTTAAGACAGCAAATAGGGAAAAATACTTTGATTTCAGGTTTACTTCAGGTACCCTTCAGAGGACAAGTTTGAAATGTATTTCTGTAATAGTTTTGAGTTCCCTCGCAATAGATTTGTTTCCTGACAATAAGTTTTGTGCTTCCTCACGGAAAGTTTTGCGTTCCCTCGCAATAGATTTGTATTCCCTAACAAAAGGTTTTGTTCCCTTACAGTAAATGTAGCATTTCTTTGCAGTAAATTTTTCGTTCCCTAACAAATTTTTGTTCCTTCGCAATACATTTTTCATTCTTTTGTAATACATTTTGTTCCCTCGCAATTGTTTTGTGTTCCCTCACAAAAAATGTTGTTCCCTCGCAATACATTTTTCATTCTTTCGTAATACATTTTGCGTTCCCTCACAATTGTTTTGTGTTCCTTAACAAAAAGTTTTGTTCCTCGCAATACATTTCTCGTTCCCTTAAAAAAACTTTTTCTTTCCCTCACAATAAATTTTTTATTCTTTCATAATACATTTTTCGTTCCCTAACAAAAAGTTTTGTTCCCATACAGTAAATTTAGTGTTTCTTCGCAGTAAATTTTTCGTTCCCTAACAAATTTTTGTTCCTTGCAACACATTTTTCGTTATCTTAAAGTTTTTCTTTCCATCGCAATGCATGTTTTGTTCCCTCACAAAAAGATTTGTTCCCTCACAATTGTTTTGTGTTCCCTAACAAAAACGTTTTCTTTCCCCGGCAGTACATTTTAATTATTTCATAATACATATTGTGTTTCCTCGCAATTGTTTTGTGTTCCCTAACAAAGTTTTGTTCCCTAACAAAAAGTTTTGTTCCCTCGCAATACATTTTTTCTATTTCGTAATAAATGTTACGTTTCCTCGTAATGCATTTTTTCATCCCTTATGAAAATTAACCATAGTTTTACTATAGTGACAATATTTTAACCATGGAATTTGTAGTGAAATCACAGGAAAACCAAAATAATGTAATATTGTAATATGTAATATTCTTAAGTATGTTTTTTGTATGGTTTTTAAAACTATGGTTTCCACAAAAAAACACGCCCTTACTTAAATTAACCATGGTTCTACTATAGTAAACCTGCAGTAACAGTGTGACCATTTTTTGTGGATAGAACCAGGGTTTAAAACTAACCATAGTGTTACTTTAGTAAAGCTAATAGAGAAAGGGATTGCAAGGGATCACAAATCTATTTCACACAATAAATTCCCTCCCTGCCCTCTTATGGGGCTCCCTATTAAGGTAATGAACTTGCATGCAAATGCAAACCATGTGCGACAAAGGCATCGAAATGCAATTTTATGATTATATACTGGCATAATGACATACTACATACAGTACTTAAAAGTATGTACTTTCTTATCACCAAAAAAGGGCTTACTATTAGAGCATTGTAGAAGCATGCCATACAGAA
Source organism: Myxocyprinus asiaticus (assembly GCF_019703515.2). Classification (NCBI taxonomy): domain Eukaryota; kingdom Metazoa; phylum Chordata; class Actinopteri; order Cypriniformes; family Catostomidae; genus Myxocyprinus; species Myxocyprinus asiaticus. The sequence goes on from NC_059382.1 coordinate 2,226,068, forward strand.
AGAGGATGTCGTGCAGCGCCCCCTGATGGAGGGGGGTCATAAACTCAGACTTTCTCAATAACTGTAAACTATACCTCATTAATCTGAAATATTTGACTGCAGTGCTAAGAGTGCATGAACACTTCTGCAATTTTGCAAAGTCTTAAATCCTTGAAACCATTTAAAACCAATTTGCAATAGAGAAAATGACATGTTAGAATTATATTGTTTAGCATGGTGGAAATTAGATTAAATTACCTAGTCGAGATTCAGTGTCGCATAATAGCCATTGCATCAGTTTGAAACTCACTGGTTTGAAAGTGAAGTGTCACTCATTGGTTGACTTGACATCCTATGGATTGACAGATACTGTTTTTATGATAAACAGAGCGCCATCTGCTCTCCCCTGAGTATTTCCAAACACCTACATATTTCAAATAGCACCTACTGGCTGCAAATCATGAAAAACAACTTATTTTAAAATATATATAAATATTTTTTAAATATAAATAGTTTATTATTATTATTATTATTTCTAATTACTGTCAGAATATAATTATTTGCAGGCTTCTCTTGTACTGTTGGTGTATTGGTATTAATAATGAATGAAGACGAGTTGGAGATTATTGCCATGACAACAGGGTGGGTTGTGGGTATAAATCTATTTAGGTGACTATGGTTTGGTTTAAGATGTTCATTGATAATATGACAAGAAACTTATTGGTGTTTGGCATCTTGACATTGTTGATTTTTACTGTACATCTTACTGAGGAGAACATTATTTTGACAGGGAGATTTATTTTGTATCAAAAGACAGCATATTACTATAAATCTCCACTTTAACTTTCACTTTCAGATGTAAAAGTGAAAGTGGAGATTTATAGTAAAAAAAAAAAAGACTTACATTTTGATCTGTTTCTCACCCACACCTATCATATCAGTTCTGAAGACATGGATTAAACCACTGGAGTTTTATGGATTACTTTGTTTCCTTTATGTGCTTTTTGGAGCTACAAAGGTCTGGTCACCATTCACTTGCATTGTATGGGCCTACAGAGCTGAAATGTTCTTCTTAAAATCTTTGTTTGTGTTCTGCTGAAGAAAGTAAGTCAAACACATCTAGGATGGCATGAGGGTGAGAAGATGATGAGAGAATTTCCTTTTTTGGGTGATCTATTCCTTTAACACAAACAATCCGTCTGTCCGTATAATGTACCAGTGTTATCTTATACGTAAATACAGTATTTCCCTGACCATATATGTAGCTGTAATCCTACGCCTCATTTTAATCCTAACTTGCAATATGTTAATATTCAAATGCTGCAGCATGTATCTTTATTGAGTCAGTGCCTTTAGCTAAAGGAGCTACAACCAAACCCACGCCATCTGTGCACTCCATAACTCTCATTACACCATCATTATGAAAACTGCAATAAAATGATTAGTATGGTAGAACAGGAAATTATTGCATTGTATCCATGTAGAAAATGGAATTACATAGATGATATCAGTGTAGAATAAACCAAAGACCTGGTTTTTGTGCAAGATTATCTTCCAATTTATCGAACATGGCTTCATTGTAGTGCTTTTTTTTATTTCTTTGTTTGGAAGAGTATATGAAGTGCTTACAGGGTTTTTTAAGCCATGACTACAATAAGATTTCATGCATGCAACATTATCTATCGATAAAGAGGGAGATTTCATGTCAGAAAGCCCTCTAGCTCGATATCACACTGCTGGGAATATTTCCAAATTAGTGATCGCCTAACAGGGGAAAGAGTCCTGCCTTTGATATGTTCACATATATATCCGCTTGCACACGATGTATGGAATCTGCCATATCTTAAGATGAGTTTCCATATTTATTCATGCTGCAGTGAGGCATGAAATCAGGGCAGGAATGCATGTGGGCAATAACGGCCTCAAAATCCTCGCAGAAATCTCAAACAATAGCCCCATAACTCGGATTCTTTTGGGTTTGATGGGCTGACGTAGAGGTAGTTTCTTCATCAAATTAAGAACTTAGATTGAAGTCACAGCTCATTTTACTTCAAGCCTAATCAAAACTTTTATTTTCCGTTTTTGATTCAATTTTTGTGCATAAAATGTCTTCACTTTTGGCAGTTCGATCAAATCTGATCAGCCGTGGTCCCCTCGAGGTAAACAGCTTAATAAACATCCTAAATAAAGTAAAGAGCAGAAACATTTGTGTGATGGTTCATTTTAGGGTTACGGGATCAGAAATATCATTAGCTCCATATAAAAACAAAAGAAATCAATGTGTGCAACCTTTAAAATGTTCCAGAATAGTAAACAATTACATTCACACCATTGTTCACAAGTATCAACAGACAGGAACTAATGATGCTGCATTTTTCAGATGAGGCAAAAGAAAGAAAGAAAAATATGCTGTGGACTGTTATTTGTGAATCATCCACTGCTCTGATGATAAACACACACACAGTCTCATTAACGCTATACCTGATTTCACACCTACAGAAAATACCAGACAACAGCGTTAATTAACGAGCAGCAAAACCCTTGATAAATAATGTATTTTCATGCGTTTCAGGGCCTATAGCCTACTTGTTTGCTTGTTCTGTGCAGACTATAGCAGCAACGAACACAAGGTTGTTATTTAGAGAGTGCATTTAGCTCGTAATGCTCACTAACGATGAATTCACGGACAAAACAAATGCAAGAAAATAATAAGGCAGAAAATTCAATAAGAAGTTCAGCTTTTGAGAAATGGTACAGTGCTTATAAAGTATCTTGCATTCTTTTTTCATGTAATATTTTAGCATACAGTGAAAGCTAAGCAGCATTCATAAACTGTAAACTAGTGGCCAACTGTTTATCACACAGGTGAGATGTCAGGTATGCAGATTTCATATTAAGCACGTTTTCTCTTGTAACATGTAGGCAGGACAGGAACCAGCAACGATGAGAAGATGATGAAGTGAGAACCCAAGTGCAGTTTTATTTAAGAAAGTGCAATAAATCCAAAAACGTGAATCCAAAACACCAACAAAACAACAGAGCCTAGACTTGACTATAAGAACACAAAGAACAAGAATCAAGGACAACATTTCCGGATAACACAATCATAATACTCAACAAAGACAAACATGAGGGCTATAAATACCTGACACAAGTTAACAAGACCACCAATGAAAATACAAGACTGATAACAAGACGTGAACCAATAACAAGACATGACTAATAAACAAAGGAACCAATAAGAACAAAACACATGAAACATGGTGGGAACAGGAAATCACATGAGAGGAACAGGAAGCATGGCAACTAAACTTTCAAAATAAGACATGGAATCAAAACATGAACAAAAACAGATGTAAACATGGCATCTCTCCTCTAATGATGATTTACTGTAGTTCCATATTTTCAGCCTTAATGGTGCTGAATCGGTGGACATTCATTCACTGAATAATTGGACGTAATTGTGTCCTTTCGTCCCGCCAGCCTCAGTCTCATGTTTTTATCGAAAATGATTTGGACTATTTCTGCTTACACAGTAAGCTTTATTAGAATGAAACACTGAGAAACGAGGATATTCCACTAATTAATTACTTTGATTAATGACACAGCTCGGTTCTCCAGTTTAATTAAACCATAAGAACACTGATTTGTGGTTTATTGAAAGCTTTTTATCCCAGACATTTTTAGGCACACATTGAAATATTACAATATCACAATGCCTGCAATTTTTCAAATAAAGTCAGGTTTTCAGCGCTTTTTGCTGCATAATCTGATATTAAACAGAATATTTAATGATCAAAGTGTAAGACAGGGCTTTATTTTATCCAATAGGAATTGATTGAATGATGAAAAGTGTCTCTGTGTGACTGGTGGATGAAAAACAAGAGGGCTTGATGATGTCATCCAAACAGCAAAGTCGTTTCAGAGGCGGAGCAAGTTATTAAACTTTTATGAAAGATGGCGTGCACTGATGAATCGTTCACAGTAAGTAAATAGTGTCAGTTTAGATTTCATGTACAGTAGCTGTTTTGGTGGATATTTTCCAGACTAATACAAATCCTGCATGCTTTGCTTTTACACAAGTAATACAGAATCTTTCAGCCGTACTCAGCTTCATAATTAGTCTAATAATACGGGTTGTCATAACAACGTGAGGTCTGTTCCTCACTTTAATACACAATGCAATTTCAGATGGAAATGTTTCAGATGTTCTGCACTCAGGGACAAAAATACCCACTAAACAAATCAGGTGTGACGATTCCCAAGCACCAAAATCCCCGATTAAATTCATAAAATACATTAAACTGTGATTTGCATCTTCAGATCTTCTTCTGTTTTTATTTCATCTTTCCAATTTCATATTTCTATGATGTCTCTCTCTGATCTCTCTCCACAGTAATTCCACGCTTGGCCAGGATCATAGTAATTCTCTTTGTTGTATGAAAGTTATCAATTTTCCACAAGTTTTAAAAGCACTTTAGAGACAGTTAATCCTGATTAGACTGGAATTGGTTTTCACTTTTCAGCCGAAAACTTGTAAGAATGGCAACATCCCTCGCTCTCTCCCTGTTTTTTCATTTTAAAACTGTTTGAAATACCCAAAAAGTGAATCCAATCCATGAGACAAAATTGTATTAGTTTGATCTAGTTTTTCTGAAATGAGACTTTTCTGATCGTGACACTACAAGTCAAATATGTATTCCTAAAAGATTCATATTCAGCATAGATAATGTACAATTAAATGCGTACAGTTAAGTGATAGTAAAACATTTAATACATTATATTATAATATAATATAATTGTGGCAGACAAGACTCTCGTTCATTGGGAAAGGAGGAAGCAGGAACCGGATTAACAATCAAAAAGACTTTAATTCAACATAAAACTCTGAACTGAAACATAACAAAAGCATGTCTCTTCCTCTCTCTCTCTCTCTCTCTCTCTGGCGTCCCCGTCTCCTCCTTTTATCACTCGCTGATTGGGCAACTCAGCACCGGGCGTGAATCCTCTCGGCACGGCCACGCCCTCCTCCTCGTCACAGTAATATAATATCATTATTTACTCATCCTGATGTTGTTCTAAACCCATATGACTTACTTCTGTGGAACACAAAATAAGAAGTTTTGAAGAATATTGAATGTTTTTCTATATACAGTAAAAGTATCAGGTGATCAGGGGCTGTTAGGCTCTAATAATAACAAAGAAGTGCCTTAAATGTGTCATAAAAAGTCCATATGACTTCTGCGCTATATTCCAAGTCATCTAAAGCCATACAATATATTTGTGTGACGAACAAGCTATCACAGCGCTACTGTACTGGCGATATGACCAAAATCTTATATCACGATGTAGTCATTTTGGTCATTGATTTCTGGAGAATCAATAAGAACTATATTGTAATGCCTGTTGTTAGTAAATACAGTCAGTAAATTAAATAATCTATCAATGAAAACTACTAATATAATTTTCTCTTTATTTGAGACTTGACAGAGTAAACAAAAAATAAAATAAAATCAACCTTACCATAATTCTCAATTTCGCATGATGCCGCATTTCAGTCTAATTGATAGTGTTGTTGACTAACATTATTATTAATATTATAAACTTTCATCAATAAACCCTCAAAGCAATGCAACAAAGAAAACAATACATACATACAAAATAAAGAAATACCCAACACAAATAAAAGTTTGCAGATTAAATGTTTCTGCTCTGTCGACTTTTGTGAAGCAACTACAGAGATGTTGCACCTGTTTTAACAACAAGCTCCTTTTTATTTTCTTGAAGTTTCTATCGATCATATCAGCAATAACTCATCAAATGATGAAGTACAGATGTGTGGTGTTGTCAAGTGAACTTTCGGCATGCTAAAGAGATGATCCAGGTGTCAGATCACGGTGGTCTGCTGCATCTTCCACTATATATTGCTCAGAATCGCCCCACAAGTTCAGAATTGCACGTGCGAATTGCGTTCGACAACGTGTTTGTGGCCACGTTTGCGCCATTGCCTGATCTGCGTAATTCCTTGAGTGAATTTTTCATTCACAGTATTCCTTTTTGTAATGGAAGATTTTAAGACATTCAGTTTCAGATTTTCAAGCATTTGTTTTCCATAAAATAAAATAAAAACCATACAGGTTTGGGACAACATGAGAGTGAGTAAATGATGGCAGAATTTTCAGTTTGGGTGAATGGGTGAAGGAAGGGCAAGGAGGAGGCGGGAACCGGCTAAACAGTCAACGCATAGTTCAATGACAAAACCCAACACAAAACTCAACATAAAACAAACATAAACAAACGCAGACACACATGCAATGCAGCCACGTGCGTCTCTCCCTCAAACAGGCGCCTCCGGCCCGTCTCCATTTCCCCTCCCGGCCGTGCGCCCCCCTCCCCACCATAGTCCCCCACTGCCGACCCAGGCACGATGCAAAACCCAAGATGATGGGAGCGCCACCCTCCTCAGCCACGCCCGCCAGCAGGCCCCCCCCCCCCCCCCAAGGCGGAGCAAGGCGGAGTGACAGAGAGAGAGAGAGAGAGAGAGAGAGAGAGAGCGAGAGAGAGAGAGAGAAGAACCTGCTCACGGACGCGCTGTCGCCCGGTCCTCTACTGCTTCTCTGCCTTCTGGTGGATGCCAGCTCACTCCTCCCCCGGTGGATGGCAGCGAGTCCTCCGGCCCCTGGCGAACAGAACCACTCCTCCCCTTCTTCGGCAGATTGCAGCGGTTCCTCCAGCTCTCTGTGGCCGGCAGCGACCTTTCCGTCCCCAGGCAGATGGCCGCGGCTGCTCCCCTGGAGGATGGCAGCAGCGAGGACTCCATGACAGCGCATCCCTCCTCCCTCCCGGGTCTCGGCACCAATGTAACAGCATAAGGACGGGCAAGGAGAAGGCGGGAACCGGCTGAAGAGTAAACAAAGTTTTAATGTCAAACTCAACTTAAAACCAACATAAACATGCAACACGGCCACGTGCGTCTCTTTCTCTCCCGAACCGGCTACCCTTTATCTCTCTCTCCCGCTGATCAGCTGATTCAGCGCCGGTCGTGCTTCATCACGGCCTAGTCACGCCCTCCTCCTCGTCACAGGCAATTTCTATGTTCTTTATTGTCCATACTGCCAATACAAATGGCAAAAAGGCCCCAAAAATCATATGTGCATGATATATATAGTTTATAAAGGCACTGAAACTGATTTCCTGTGGATCATTATTGAGTATAAATGGTAAAATAGTTAAGTTTCATATCTGATGCAGGGCTGGTTTCAGCTGGTTAGATATCCAGCAGAGCATCACTCCGCACGCCCTGTTATCTCTGTAACATCCCACTTCGTCCTGCAGACTACCCAGCATGCTCTGCTCCTGATGCTTTCATTTTTATCTCTCTGCTGGAAACTCGGGATCACAGTTATGCTCTCTCGCACTCTCTCTCTCTAATGGGCATGAGATACGTTGATGGGCAAACTATAACATGCACCAGAAAAGCGCAGCCCTCGCAGTCAGTCAAAAGTGTTCAGAGCTTTTTTCTTCCAAAGGATCTGATCCATACTGAAAAACAAAATGTTTTTTTAAGGTATTCTAAAATATATAAAAACAATGTCAAGGAAATATATCAAGCCATATAGCAGGAAAATATATTGCCATATGCTAAAATATATATTTAATAATTATAATAGTAATATATATATATATATATATATATATATATATATATATATATATATATATATATATATATTTATATATTAATTATATATATGTTTATATATATATTAATTATTATATATATATATAATATAGTAATTAAATACATTAAATATATTAATATATTAATACATAATATATATATATATATATATAATATATATATATATATATATAATATATATATATATATATATATATATATATATATATATATATATAATGTATAAAATATATAAATATAATTACTTTTATAATTAGAATAGTAGTAACTCTAATAGTAATAGACAAAAATGGCCAAACAAATTTATCTGAAAAAAATAAAAAAAATAAAAAAAATGTATGTGTGTGTGTGTGTATATATATATATATATATATATATATATATATATAATTGTTCATTTGTTTTTTTGTTTTTTTGGCCATTTTTGTCTATTTAATTATTTTATTTTTTTATCATAATTACCAAAATATATTTTAAAAGTACATAAAATTTGTTCTGGTCCACACACTCTTATGTGTAAAATGTATTTGAATATCTGAAATAGATTTCTTGCCCCTATAGTACATTTTGGAAAATATTTTGATATTCTAAGTTTACAAAAAAAAAAGTAGATTTTTTTTACATTTGGAAATATGTACTGTATGCATATATTCAGGGGTGATGGAATGATTTGAAAACTGGGTGGGACACATTCTAACACCCTCTCTACACCGGACGTGAGTGGGACGTCATGTCAAAAGCAATAGAATCCGTTATAATCAATGTTGCTCTCTACACTGGAAGCGTCTGTTGTGACGTGTTGCGGCGTGCCGACAGTAAACGGGTGTCCCGTTCCATTTTTACGCTGCACTCGCTGGCACTACTACTGCCAACAGATAAACAAATAAACAGTTTAGAACATTTGTGTCGACGCGTCCGGTGTAGACAGCCTCAAGCCGTCACGTCAACAGATGCACCCGTTGTAGACAGGGCGTTTTCATCAGCATCTCTTCACAATATGACAGTTTTAAAGAATTTTTGATTTTCTTTTTTTTAAATATATATATTTTTTTTCTCCCCTTTTCTCCCCAATTTGTAATGCCCAATTTCCAATGCTCTCTAAGTCCTCGTGGTGGCATAGTGCCTCGCCTCAATCTGGGTGGTGGAGGACGAATCTCAGTTTGAGACCATCAATCTGCACATCTTATCACGTGGCTTGTTGAGCGTGTTACCGCGGAGACATAGCGCATGTGGAGGCTTCACGCTATTCTTCACGGCATCCACACACAACTCACCACACGCCCCACCGAGAACGAACCACATTATAGCGACCGTGAGGAGGTTACCCCATGTGACTCTACCCTCCCTAGCAACCGGGCCAATTTGGTTGCTTAGGAGACCTGGCTGGAATCACTCAGCACGCCCTGGATTCGAACTCACGACTCCAGGGGTGATAGTCAGCGTCAATACTCGCTGAGATACCCAAGCCCCATGTTTTATGTTTTTAATAAAATGTGATATAATTTGAAAGAAAGCATATCGACTGAACGTTTAAGAAACATCAGCATTTTTTATGATACATCTTTAATAATTAGAACTAAAATGTAGAAACCATGTATGAATGTACATTTTCATATTAAACAAAAGTATTACTGCTGTCAAATATTTCAAACATTGGTCCAGTCTGCCAGAACCAAAGTTATTAAAAAATCCTTAATAACCATGTCAAATATGATCTTACCCCTTGCATATATTTACAATATATTTCAATATTTTGGCCACAAATATGTTTTTTTTCCCCCCCATTTGGAGTGTGATTTAGTGGTGTTTATTTGAGAATAATTATGGGTGATTCTCTTGAAACCTGTCAAGAAAATGTTATGGTCCTATTTTACTCTGAAATTAATATAACATACACTGGCGGCCAAAAGTTTGGAATAATGTACAGATTTTGCTCTTATGGAAAGAAATTGGTACTTTTATTCACCAAAGTGGCATTCAACTGATCACAATGTATAGTCAGGACATTAATAACGTGAATAATTACTATTACAATTTGAGAAAAATGTTCAGAACTTCTTAAACTACTTCAAAGAGTTCTCATCATAAAATCCTCCACGTGCAGCAATGACAGCTTTGCAGATCCTTGTTATTCCAGCTGTCAGTTTGTCCAGATACTCAGGTGACATTTCACCCCACACTTCCTGTAGCACTTGCCATAGATGTGACTGTCTTGTCGGGCACTTCTCACACACCTTACAGTCTAACTGATCCCACAAAAGCTCAATGGGGTTAAGATCCAGAACACTCTTTTCCAATGATCTGTTGTCCAATGTCTGTGTTTCTTTGCCCACTCGAACCTTTTCTTTTTGTTTTTCTGTTTCAAAAGTGGCTTTTTCTTTGCAATTCTTCCCATAAGGCCTGCACCCCTCAGTCTTCTCTTTACTGTTGTACATGAAACTGGTGTTGAGCGGGTAGAATTCAATGAAGCTGTCAGCTGAGGACATGTGAGGCGTCTATTTCTCAAACTAGAGACTCTGATGTACTTATCCTCTTGTTTAGTTGTACATCTGGTCTTCCACATCTCTTTCTGTCCTTGTTAGAGTCAGTTGTTCTTTGTCTTTGAAGACTGTAGTGTACACCTTTGTATGAAATCTTTCAAAGCATTGTATAGCCTTCATTCCTCAAAACAATGATTGACTGATGAGTTTCTAGAGAAAGCTGTTTCTTTTTGGCCATTTTTGACCTAATATTGACCGTAAGACATGCCAGTCTATTGCATACTGTGGCAACTCAAAAACAAACACAAAGACAATGTTAAGCTTCATTTAACGAACCAAATAGCTTTCAACTGTGTTGAAATTTTCAACAAGTGATTTTCTAGAACCAAATGATCAATTTATCATGATTACTCAAGGATAAGGTGTTGGAGTGATGGCTGCTGTCTAGATTTGATCAAAAATGACTTTTTTCAAATAGTGATGGTGCTGTTTTTTACATCAATAATGTCCTGACTTTACTTTGTGATCAGTTGAATGCCACTTTGGTGAATTAAAGTACCAATTTCCTTCCGAAACAGCAAAATCTGTACATTATTCCAAACTTTTGGCAACCCGTGTGTATATATATGTAGTATTTATACATCATAGTAGGACTCCCCTGGTAATGCCTTTAATTTTTTGCTGATTTAAATTTTAACAATCATTGTATAACAGCATCTTTTAATCTGTAATACATTAAAAAAATGATGTGTTGCGGTAATAAAATGTATTATTATAAAAAAAAGAAACAATGGGAATAGTTCAAGTAAATCATAATAAAAACTGGGGGGTAAAATGTGCACAAGTGTCCTGAAAATAATTTCACAATGCAAAAAAATATTAATGGTCCTATTTTGGCTTCATATTCTTTATGTAAATGTAAAGTATAATTTATCACTTCTTTTTTTTGTCTGACTGATTGATTGATTGATTGATTTGTGGTTAAATGACCAGGACATTTTCTTTACCCTTATGGTCACCCTCATATCACCCTTATGGTTCTAGACAAGAAACTCTAAAATACCTGGAGTAAGCTTTACATCAGCAATCCCATTCATTTCAATGGCATCTGCTCCTGGATTACCAGAAGTAAGCGATCTGGAGGATGACATTTTTGCTCATGGGCTCTCATTTCTGGGACTGGCTGTCATGTGACGATCACCCAGATAGGGAAAATAAGGTCCATTTCATGCTTTTAGTTGCCCTTTAAAAACAATCTGTCACTGGAAAAAGATGCACTGAAATGTAACGAAATAATTGTGATTTAAATGTTTATTTTTTTCTTTCTCCCCTTTTCTCCCCAATTTGGAATGGCCAATTCCCAATGCGCTCTAAGTCCTCGTGGTGGTGTAGTGACTCGCCTCAATCCGGGTGGTGGAGGACGAATCTCAGTTGCCTACGTATCTGAGACCATCAATCCGCGCATCTTATCACGTGGCTTGTTGAGCACGTTACTGTGGAGACATAGTGCGTGTGGAGGCTTCACTCTATTCTCCGCAGCATCCACGCACAACTCACCACGTGCCCCACTGAGAGAGAACCACATTATAGCAACCACAAGTAGTCTACCCCATGTGACTCTACCCTCCCTAGCAACCAGGCCAATTTGGTTGCTTAGGAGACCTGGCTGGAGTCACTCAGCATGCCCTGGATTTGAACTCACGACTCCAGGGGTGGTAGTCAGCGTCAATACTCGCTGAGCTACCCAGGCCCCCAATTTAAATGTTTCTTGAAACAAATATTTAATCAGAAAACACGACTACGCTTGAATGGCTATCAATGTTGAAAAATGCTTTTGGTCACCATAGGGTGTAGTTCCAGCGTCTACCAGTAATTGCCAATTCCTGAACTCCTGATTCTAGATGAAAACTGTTGCTTCACATTAATCATGGGTCCCGTGTTTAGCTTGGGAATGATGCATATATATCGGCGAGAGTATGCGTTGGAGGGATTGAACATGTGGAGTTTTAGGTCTTGTTTACTCGTATTGTCTGCGATGAGCCAGATCAGCTTTGTGTTATTGATCACTGGGACTGTAGAGGGAAAAATGATGGATTATTCCAGGACAGGATCACAGAGCTCTGCTTTCCATCAACTTCATATGAAAGACCTTCTCAAGTACTTAAGACCTGCTCTTGCTTAAAATGAACATGAAACAGTGTTCACAACCCATTTTAATTCTGTAATACGACATATTTCTGAGTGAAGCATGATATTCAGGAAGAACAAATACAGCTTTATTATCTTGTGCATTGTGACATTATGTTCACTGAAGCACATTTACACCCCAATTATCATTACTCCATTAATACATTCAGACATTTGACTTTTAATGTTCCCATTGTTTTCAGTGATGATTGTTTTCAACTATTTCAAATTAATACATCTTTTTTGACATTGCTGTAATGAGAATTTCATAATGATCATCACAGGGGGTTAAATGTGGGTAATTGACATGCAAGTAATCTCACAATGTAAAAAATAATAAATCTTAATGTTGGTTTAATTCAATTTGAATAAGCTCTCAATTCAATTCTGATTTCCATTCTGATTCATTTGAGTATTTCAGTTCATATGTCTGTTTTTCATATGTATGAAAAAAATTCTCTTTCAGCTAATGCTGTAAATTATACAGGGCACCTTCTAAATATTAATTTAACACAACGTCTTGTTACTTGTCCTGGCTGATAAGGACTAAAAGTCAGACTAAAGGTGTGTTCACACTGAAAGCGATTACATCTTTACAGGTTGCAAAGTCACTTCACTGTTGATTTCTAGTAGCTTTTTTACTTGACTGGCCTCAAATCGCCAAATCTCATTGAAAATAAATGACTTCTAAAGTGTTGCTTCAAAATGCTGCTCAGTTTGAACGCCCCTTAACTAGGAAGAAATGTGATTTATGGCTAGCTGCTTCATCGTATTGTGCTCCTTGACGATGCAGGGCTTTAAAACATGTAACACTTCCATTATAGTTCACTGCTCTCCCTCTATTGTCTTCTTTCAATTTACACCTCAATAGCAATGGATATTAACCTTATAATTTAAGAGGTGCAGCACTCGATGTATGCAGGGCAGGAAAAGTTCAACACATTTCAGCGCTGCAAGTTCACAAGATGAAATTCATAAATTCACAAAAATTGGCAAGCTTCTCGGCCTGCAAGCTGTAGATGGAATTGACCGCACCTCTGAACTGTTACTGGCCCTTTAACAGATTTCTTTCCATCCAAAGTGACTTACAGTTCACTAACCAAAGGAACGTTTAGTTCAGTCACAATGGTGATAAATCAAGGTTATGACCTCCGTAACTCGCACCGCTCAGATTAAACAAGAAAAGTACCCAGATACATATCCTTAAGGTTATCGCAGGTGGACTTGAACTTTTTACCAGGGACAGAGAAGCGTGCTTTAAAATGTTTACATGTGCTTCACCATCTTGAAGCCTTTTTAACCATATTTTCTTACACAGAAAGTGAGCACAGGCTTTCAAAACCAGAATAAGACAGTCAGCAAGACTTCATCAATTACCAGGAGAAAACACATGGCAAATTGTTCGAGGCAGGTGAGACACGTGTGACAAACAAAACGTGAAAGTTTGTGTTTCAGGTAATTGGTTTTAGCAATTGTACTCTTTCTGTGTTTGGGGCATTCTCATTTTAATTAACGGAATAGTTCACACAAATATGAAAGCATTGTCATTTTTCACTCAAACTGATTTTGTTTCAAACCAATCTGATTTTCTTTCTTCTGTGGAACACAAAACGAGATGTAAGGCAGAATGTCTGAGCTTCCGTTTTCCATACGATGAAAGTGGATGGCAGTGTTAATCTCATCAACGAAATCATTGATGAAAATATATATATATATACTGTATGTTGTTACATGTTTATTGTTCACATGCATAATTTGTACTATTTACAAGTATTTACATTGATATGTAGAATAAGTGTTAAATTGGTACTGTCTCTTTAAGACTGGCTTCAGTCAGTGAGCGCATATTAACAAGAGAGGATGTGTTTCTTTAGCGCATCTGGCTATGTGTTATTAGAATTAAATGTTTGTTTTTTGTTGTTTTTAAACAACAGCTGACAGATTGTGTGGATCTCATCTTTGGACACACATTACACGGAGCGAGTCAAACCAAACTTTTACTCTCAACACGCAGTGAAAGGATCTCAGTTCTAATCATTTCTTCGCCACTATCAGCCACTGGTTAGTGAAATCTGAAAGTTTACGAGCCAGCGGCGAATCACAGACACTCTTACTCGCATAGTGCAAAATGTGGTCACATATGCAAGTCATTTATTCACTTTGTAGAGGGTTGCCGCATAGAGTTAAATATCCATCTTGGGATTTAAGAATCTAGATTGTCCGAACGAGGATTGTGATGCATCTGGAAATCTTTATTTTTACCCATCCTACAGACTGTTGCGTTGACAGTCACCACTCACAATGTTAAAAAAGCGATGCTAAATTCAGCAAGATTCATACAGTATGGAATCTGAGATATTCTGGAAAATAATTTTGCTTCTGTGATGGTATTAATTCAAGATTGATTTCTTTAAATACCTCAAAGAAGAACCTCAATTTAAACGTATGAAGCTCAATGCCCACGAGAACAGAGGAATTGGAGTATTCTAAATTAAAGTTCAATTTAACCAATTTAATCACTTAACTATTCTACTCACTGTTTGCATGTGTGTGATCACGAGTCCAGGTTCACCAATTCAGAAGATGATTACTGCTGTCAGTAGCACACAGGAGCTCATCATCTTTCTTTCTTCTTGAAGTGACATTTTCATTTTTTTACTAGCTAATCACTGTTAGGGTTGAAACTAAAGATTATTTTGATAATTGACTAATCTAACCATTATGAAATGATTAATCCACTATTTAGACAAGTTTTGAAGCTATTATTGAACTGCTTTGAATGGATAATTCAGCTTGTGCCTTGAGTGAAAGGGACAGTTCACCCAAAAAAATTAAAGTTCTCTCATCATTTACTCACCCTCATGCCATCCCTGATGTATATGACTTTCTTTCTTCATCAGAATACAAATGAAGATTTTTAGAAGAATATTTCAGTTCTGTAGGTCCATACAATGCAAGTGAATGGTGATTAGCATTTTAAAGCTTCAGAAAGCAATCCATAGGACTCCAGTGGTTAAATTAATGTCTTCTAAAGCAATGCGATTAAGTACGTACGAGGTAGAGGGAACCGAGTCCCGTTGTGGACAGTGCGACCGAAAGTAAACAGTTATAGTGGAAAGGACTTACATATTAATCTGTTTCTCGCCCAAAGCGATCATATCCACTGGAGTCTTATGGATTACTTTTATGCTGCATTTTTGTGCTTTTTGGAGCTTTAAAGGTCTGATCCCCATTCACTTCCATTGTATGGACCAACAGGGCTTAAATATTCTTCTAAAAATATTAATTGGTGTTCTGGAGAAGAAAGAAAGTCAAACACATCTGGGATGGCATGAGGGAGAGTCAATGATGAGAGAATTTTCATTTTTGGGTGAACTGTTCCTTTAAGTGTTTGTAGTAAACATGCTTGCAGACCATAAAGAAAGTATGATGAAAATCTCTTTTAAAAATACCTTTAAATGATAATGGAATTATTAGATGTCATAAATGGACTTATTTGGCAAAATTTGAACATTTTAAATTGATGATCCCATATTAAAAACCTTTTTGCTCTTTTTACGATGTACAACTTTGTTTGCACTGGTGTTGTCATGTTTGTCGTGTCTTGGTAATAATTAATTGCATATTTTCCTTTAATTACAGTCATTTTGAGGGTCACTGTTGTGCAGGGGTGGACTGGAAAGAGAAATTGGCCTGGGATTTTACATAGAAACTGGGGCAAAATTTGAGCGGGTGTTGTCGCTGTCCTTTTCTGCATATCGCTGCCCCCCTCGGCATATCGCGGCACCGTTTTGTGGCCCCTTCTGCATAATGCGGCAGCTCATTTCAGCTTAGTCCCGGTTCTCCCGATGGCCAGTCCACCCCTGATCAGCCCCAAAGTGCATCAGCCCACCGGGAAAATGCCCGGTATGCCAGATTACCAATCCAGTCCTGCTGTTGTGTTTTGTGTGTGCAGGAATGGTAAAAACTGGACATGTTTTGTTCTTAAAGCAAATAGCAAGTATATAAAATGCAACCAACAGAACAACATGTGGCTATTATCTGCACAGTACGATCAACATAAAGCAGTTTAAGTTGGCGCAAACTTGATTGTGTGGCACATTTAAAAGTGGATTTTTTGGCAAAGCAGTCAGAATATGAAGCAGCTTGACAGAGACACTACAATTATAACAGATAGCATTTACTATCTGTAAACTATATGTATGAGCCAGTTTGGATAAGCCCTCATTTTATTGTGGGGCTCGTAAAGAGGGTGGAAAATGGTCATATAAAACTCTATACTGTTAAGTTTAATCAACTGTTCTTGATGCAAAAAAAAAACTGTCAGGGAAAAGAATAAAATGATAAAACAAGCTATGATACGACCTTTTAAAGGAATATTAACAAGCATTTTAACTGGTTTAATATTGAAGTCAATTTTTTCTTTAACTGCGAGATTGTTCTCGTTTTTCAGGGCCGTTGATTTTACAAGCCTCGGAATTCTCTAAATCATCACAGACTTCCGAGTCCAGATATTCTACCCAGTTTTTCCATGCATAAGCACCACATTTGGGTACTTGAATATGCTGCTATGTTTTCAAATGAGATTTACGAAAAACACTTACAGTATTTTGTTCCTCAGAGGTATCCCTGATAATCTCACCAATCTTCATTGGCGTAAACTCGACAATGTTTTGTCAAACACGGTTTAAGTGTCTCTAGACTTTTGTAGCGCTAATAAATTCTACATGTTTGGCCTTCAGAGATGGTGTTGGTGTAGGAGAGACGTCTGTTTTAAGGTCATTCATTGCATCCAGGCAAAACAACGGTTTGATTTCCCGTCCACCGGGGTCAGTGTCTGACTCCAGACCCAAAGGTCAACTCAATGTTTACCAAGAAGGCAGCACCGCTCGCTGGAAACGCGAACCGCTATAATACTAACGTGCTGACAGCACTTCAGCGAGTGAGTTTGCAGGATAAACAAGCAGATTTTTTTTTTACTTTAAAGGTCTGTTTGGGCTCTCAGAGGCAAAACGTGATTAGTCAGATTCAGATGTACAATTAAAGCTTCTGTGTTGAAGACATGTTGACCATTGTTATTTAAAAAAAAAAAAAAAAAAAATTTGTGATGAAACGCATGATAATTGGCTAAAATGGCCACTTTCCAATCATGAAGAAAACTCAGGCTAGAAGGTCTAAAACAATCAAATCTGTGCATAAAAGGCATTTGAAAAGTACCAAAAATAAATGATGAAGGCCTGGTGAAAAGTTTCCAATTTAGTTTTAATGAGACCGTCATATAACCAAAAGAAAAATCTTTAATAAACTATCACTTTAGTTGAAGTTGAAGAAACACCAGTTAGCATCACTTAAGAAAGGCTGCATTACCTAAAACAGTACCATAAAACAATGCCTAAATAGCTATTTTTCTGATGGTTAAAGGCAGAGCAAGTCATTTCATTTTGAATGATTATAAAGGCAAAACTTTTATTTCTTTGGAATAATGTGCACTGATAGTTCATGCAGAAGAAAGCCTCTTTAAAGAGTTAATTTACTCAGAAATGAAAATTCTGTCATTATTTACTCACAATCGTGATTTAATAGAAGAAAAAAGAAAGTCATGCAAGTTTGGAATGCCATGAGAAAATCTATCTTTGGGTGAAATATTGATTTAATTTGGCAATGAAATATTTTATTAACCTTGTGTTCAGCGCCTTTCTCAGGTACAGTGCAGTTCGTAGGTTGCCACTTTTAGGGTTCAAACTAATGATTTTTGGGCCAGATCCTTAAAATGCTACCTGCCCAATGCATAAGAATTTCCCTGTAGAGTAAGCAACCCATCACAGGTGAAGTGAGAGAAATGCTGAGCATGTAGAAAACTCGCCTCTGTTTACTGCACTGGAATGAGCCCGATCTTAGTTTATTCTCTAGTGTTCCATAAATCACAGAGAATTGGCTTCATGTGTTTTTTGAGTGTGAATGTTGTTTGGAATCTATTACCATCTATGATTGTCTTCACACCTGATGTCAGGAAATAAAAATGATATAAACACAAAAATCAGCAAACAGGACAGAAAATCTCTCTGTCTCTCTCTCTCTCTCTCTCTCTCTCTCTCTCTCTCTCTCTCTCTCTCTATCTCTTTCGTGGTGAAATGAAGCCGACATTTGAAAGAAAGAATACATAAATTATTCAAGGCCGGTTCCAGTGTTGGCTCATTTGCGTCTCGGCCGTTGAATTTGTTCTGTTTTCAAATTACTGCAAACTCTCAAATTGCCTGCGGATGCACTCGAGAGAGAGAGAGAGAGAGAGAGACACAGAGAGATAGACGAGCTAATGTTTACAGTCTTTGTTTTCTTCCTCGCTGCATCTTGCACATGTCTGTGATGCTAAAAACAACCTTACAGGGATTGAAGGAGAGGGATGCACCGATGTATAGGCTGCTGATGTTAATCTTTCTTATTTTCACGTTTATGCGGTAAAACTGGCATAAACGGATGTGACAGTTTTAACCATCAAAAACGCTTTGAAACCAGCAGACTTTGACTTCTGAGACATCAGTATGGTATCCATTAATGTTGCCTGATTAGCTGAATTAAGAATGAAATCGAAATATGGCCTTGTGCCTGAAAAGGCTGCATTTGAAAATAGACTGCAATCAGTGCTTCAGTCAGTGCTGTGTGAGCAAGCGGCGCCCTCTAACGGTGCATATGGTGTTTTCCATTATACCAGTATAAAGCAGATTTTAAAAGGGGGTTTTGTTTCTTTAGATAAATCTTTTTATTTCTCCATGATGTGGTTGACATTTCCATCATATGCATAGTATGAATATGTAATGTTCTATCATATACTGTTCAAACATGTAAAATGTGAGTTCTGTTGTTTTGAACAGCAAAAACAGAAGTGCATTTTTTTCCCCGAAGTACAGAATAACCTTTGTTTTGATATCAATCATCATTTTATCATATTTTTTATTATTATTATTATTATTATTATTTATCTATTTATCTTCTGGTTATCTTTCGACCGTCGTGTGTTCAACAGATGTTTTGTACCTCTTTGTAAATGCTTAAAGCATAATTCTAGAGTGAAACAGTGATGTGATGACATAAGGTATTTGGCAAAATATTGGTTTCAGCCTATAATCTTTAGTTAAAATCTGCATCTGTATCATTTCAAAATTTTCATATCAATGCATCCCTAAGATTAGGATAAGTGTGTTCCAAAGTATACTAAATAGTATCTCAAAAGTTCTGAATGGAAGGAAAGACTGTGGCTCGTTGTCACACCAAGAGGTTTTCACAAAAACTATATGTACAGTGGTGTGAAAAAGTGTTTGCCCCCTTCCTGATTTCTTATTTTTTTGCATGTTTGTCACACTTAAATGTTTCAGATCATCAAACAAGTTTAAATATTAGTCAAAGATAACACAAGTAAACACAAAATGCAGTTTTTAAATGAAGGTTGTTATTCTTAAGGGAAAACAAAATCTAAACCTACATGGCCCTGTGTGAAAAAGTGATTGCCCCCTAAACCTAATAACTGGTTGAGCCACCCTTAGCAGCAACAACTGCAATCAAACGTTTGCGATAACTTGCAATGAGTCTTTTACAGCACTGTGGAGGAATTTTGGCCCACTCATCTTTACAGAATTGGTGTAATTCAGCCACATTCGAGGGTTTTCGAGCATGAACTGCCTTTTTAAGGTCATGCCACAGCATCTCAATAGGATTCAGGTCAGGACTTTGACTAGGCCACTCCAAAGTCTTCATTTTGTTTTTCTTCAGCCATTCAGAGGTGGACTTGCTGGTGTGTTTTGGATCTTTGTCCTGCTGCAGAACCCAAGTTCACTTCAGCTTGAGGTCACAAACAGATGGCCGGACATTCTCTTTCAGGATTTTTTGGTAGACAGCAGAATTCATGGTTCCATTTATCACAGCAAGTCTTCCAGGTCCTGAAGCAGCAAAACAGCCCCAGACCATCACACTACCACCACCATATTTTACTGTTGGTATGATGTTCTTTTTCTGAAATGCAGTGTTACTTTTATGCCAGATGTAATGGGACACACACCTTCCAAAAAGTTCAACTTTTGTCTCGTCAGTCCACAGAGTATTTTCCCAAAAGTCTTGGGGATCATCAAGACATTTTCTGGCAAAAATGAGATGAGCCTTAATGTTCTTTTTGCTCAGCAGTGGTTTTCGTCTTGGAACTCTGCCATGCAGGCCATTTTTGCCCAGTCTCTTTCTTATGGTGGAGTCATGAACACTGACCTTAACTGAGGCAAGTGAGGCCTGCAGTTCTTTGGATGTTGTTGTGGGATCTTTTGTGACCTCTTGGATGAGTCGTCGCTGCGCTCTTGGGGTAATTTTGGTCGGCCAGCCACTCCTGGGAAGGTTCACCACTGTTCCATGTTTTCGCCATTTGTGGATAATGGCTCTCACTGTGGTTCTCTGGAGTCCCAAAGCTTTAGAAATGGCTTTATAACCTTTTCCAGACTGACAGATCTCAATTGCTTTCTTTCTCATTTGATCCTAAATTTCTTTGGATCTCGGCATGATGTCTAGCTTTTGAAGATCTTTTGGTCTACTTCACTTTGTCAGGCAGGTCCTATTTAAGTGATTTCTTGATTGAGAACAGGTGTGGCAGTAATCAGGCCTGGGTGTGGCTAGAGAAATTGAACTCAGGTGTGATAAACCACAGTTAAGTTATGTTTTAACAGGTGGGGCAAACACTTTTTCACACAGGGCCATGTAGGTTTGGATTTTGTTTTCCCTTAATAATAACAACCTTCATTTAAAAACTGCATTTTGTGTTTACTTGTGTTATCTTTGACTAATATTTAAACTTGTTTGATGATCTGAAACATTTAAGTGTGACAAACATGCAAAAAAATAAGAAATCAGGAAGGGGCAAACACTTTTTCACACCACTGTATATCTCAGTAAAAATGAGATTTGGAGTCAAACGTCTAACTGCACAAATGTGTGTTTTCTTTGAAGAGGTTTTGTATGTTGGTTTCAAACACTAAGTTCAAAACACTCTTAAATAGATACATTTTTGTGAATTCTAGCCTCCAAAGAAATTGTACAATTTCATCATGTTTTTGTTGGGTTCAGAAATTGGCTGGTTAGCAGTTACCATTAGCAATTGCTGGTAGATGCTGGAACTACACACTATGGTGACCAAAAGCATTTTTCAACACTGACAGCCATTCAAGCGTAGTCGTGTTTTCTGATTAAATATTTGTTTCAAGAAACATTTAAATCGGGGGCCTGGATATCTCAGCGAGTATTGACGCTGACTACCACCCCTGGAGTCGTGAGTTCAAATCCAGGGCATGCTGAGTGACTCCAGCCAGGTCTCCTAAGCAACCAAATTGGCCCGGTTGCTAGGGAGGGTAGAGTCACATGGGGTAACCTCCTTGTGGTCGCTATAATGTGGTTCTCGCTCTCGGTGGGGCGCGTGGTGAGTTGTGCATGGATGCCGCGGAGAATAGCGTGAAGCCTCCACACACGCTACGTCTCCGCGGTAACGCACTCAACAAGCCACATGATAAGATGCGCGGATTGACGGACTCAGACGTGGAGGCAACTGAGATTTATCCTCCGCCACTTGGATTGAGATGAGTCACTACGCCACCACGAGGACTTAGAGCGCATTGGGAATTGGGCATTCCAAATTGGGGAGAAAAGGTGAGAAAAAAAATAGTTAGAATAACATGGACTGTTGGCTTCGGCAGAAGTATATACCATCTATTAACAACATCTGAGCTCATGGTAGGTCTGTCTTCAAAGGTCTTTAAGATATCATTAATAATCAGCTCCCCTATGGAGAAATTCTTGGAATTTTTACTTCCAGAACCAGAATGTTGGGCTCTATTTCTATTTTGTGTTATGTTTTAAAGTATTTGCATAGAGACATGTGTTTAATTGCACTTTAGCTATTTGATGCTAATGGCAATAGAAGCTTTTTAGCTGGTAAACATGTACCTGGACTGTCCAGAGCCTAGATCACATGACATTTATGCAGTTGTTACTATATTTAGCCTCAACAGGATGTAGAATATCCCACAATGCCTTCAGAGATGTATCATAACCCTCCATCTCTCAGCTCTGGTTTCCCTCTCTATTTGGCCTGTCTTTCTCCCCTCTGATGTGCAGAAAACAATTGTTTCCTGCACACAACACCATGTTTTGAAGAGGGACAAAGTAAATATTTAAAAGAGCTCTTCTTTAACATTTCATCACAAGATACGCTCTGGGTTTCTGGAGGCGACATTCTTCTCTTTGCCGCATTTGTGATGCATAATAGATCTGCCCCCTGGTGCTGCATGGAGCGGGTACAGATGTTAAAGTGGCCCTGGAGGACTTCCTACCTGCTTTAAGAGGCCATAATTCTGCTGGAGAGGACAGCAGCCCTTGAACCCTCCAGCGTTTGTCTGTTTGCCGCATGAATCTGAAAGTCGAGGGCCGATATTAACGAAGCAGGATGACAAAGTCGCATTGATCCTGCGAGAGTGTGTATGTGCTATGAAGCCAGGTTGACATGCCGCACCCACAGGATCTATTTTATCTGCAACTTTAAAACAAGATGTTTTCTCCTCCTAGAAATATAATCAGATTGTTTGGGTCTTTTCAGTTATGCACTACCTTTTGAACTAAAAAAAATGTATATGCTTGCATGGTAATTTAAGGAAGTATTGCTATAAAAGTATAGAGCAGGCTTTAAAGGAATAGTCCAGGTTCAATGCAAGTTAAGCTCACTCGACAGCATTTGTGGCATAATGTTAATTACCACAAAAAATTATTTTGACTTGTCCCTCCTTTAAAAAAATAAATCTAGTTTATGGAGGTGAATGGGGCCAATTTTTGGAGGGTTTAAAGGCAAAAATGTGAAGCTTATAATTGTATTAAAGCACTTTCATTATTTTGTTAAAACTTGTTTACTATTTGAGCTGTAAAGTTGTTAAAATTGTTGTCTTTACTGTCATTTTAGGTTTACCGGCATTATATTGTCATGGCAATGAAGTTGTGAAATTGGATATAACCTCACACAGAAAAGGTTAGTACGTGATTTTATCACAGTAAAATCATGTTAACACACACATTGTTTACGTCTTGTGTCTATACTTTTGAAACAGTGAGTATTTTAATGTCATCCAATCAGGTATAGTTTTCCTCAAGTATATAAATGACTCTTCTACTTCCATTCTATGTTTCGGAAATTTGCAACTAGGTTGAACACAGCGACACTGGCTCCACCAATAATGTAAGTTTGGGGCGGGACTATAAGTTTGGGCAACCGATTGCAGAGTGTTCAGGAAATCTGTTTGAAAACAGATACTTTCTCACGAAACCTGTCAAGAAAACATCTTTGTCCTGTTTTACTGTAAATCAAAAGAAGCCATTAAGAAATTATATTTTGCAGATAGAAAATGAAGCCTATTTTTACATTTTGAAATCATTTTCAATACAGTTTCGCACATTTTACTGTAGAGTTAAAAAAAAAAAAAAAGACACTCATTGACATGAGAATCATCACTGAATATAATGGGAATACTAAAATACATCCAGGCACATTAAGAGAATTACAGAGAATTTAACCTAAACTTAAATGCCTAAAATAAAAGGATGTAATGCCAAAAAGACTTAAGGAAATTAAGCCTTCATTTTGGACCATTTTGCATAAAAAAAAAAAAAAAACATTGTATTGATTTGGGGTTAAATATCACAAGAACGTTTCCTTGACAGATTTTGTGAGAATCACCCGTATAAATATATATATATATATAGTCCCCTAGGGGTGGGACGCAACAAAGTGAAGGAAGGTGTGCTCCCTGCTCAAGCGTCAGACTAAGAACCCCAGACAACAGTGATCAAATATCCAATATTGGTTTTTATTAGGGGTAATGATTTCCAAAGATGTAACAAAAATATACACAGTAGGTATTTGAGCTTCAGGGTGACCCCTGGTCCAAAATAATACTCAAAAAATGTCTAGAAAGGAAAAGGATAACTAACCTGTAAGGAGAAAGTAAAAATACAATTTAGTTAACCTAACTCCACAATAAAAACAGAGTGAACAATATCAAATAAACCAGGCAGGTCACCCCTACAAACCTAACTGCTATGGGTCAGAAAGCACGGCAGTTCCCAAGAACAACAATGTTATAAACTCTCAGCTCAAGCACACGAGGCTGGTGGAGGAGTGTGACAGACCCGAAGTCACAGCAGCTCACAACTAAAAGGCTGCTCAAGGGTTTTATAAGCGCACAATCAGGACCAGCCAATCTGCAAATCAGCGGCGCCTGCAGGCACTCAGGACAGAAGACAAAGACACAAACAGAGAGTAAGACTCTGAACAGCACAGACAAAACTGCACACATTATTATGGGGACATAACAATATACATATATATATAATTGTTTTTTTTTTTTTGCAATACCATTTGGTGACTCCAGTGGTGCAGAAATGACACACTTTACCTTCATATGTTATTATAATGTAATTATTTTAATGCATAATCCACTTGAGTCAGCATGATTTCCTAAAATGTGGTGCAAAAAAAGCTTATACAAGCTGTTCTTCTGTGTCTTAAGAGTGGAAAATGATTTCTAAATATTCATAAGCGCTGGCTTTGATGTGATCTGATTCTCTCAGTAATGGGAGCGTTGAAGCATATCAGACTGTGAAAGGAATCACTCCAGCACAAAACTGTTTGGACTTGGAGAGTCTGAAGCCTGAAGATCTTAAAGGAGATGAGCAGAGAAAACAAACAACATATGAGACAAGATTGAGCACACCTAAAAAAAATATGTTCACAGCAGATGTTATTAAACACTACAGTCTCTCTTACACTCTCCAGGAAGAAACTGCAGTTTTGTTCTCTTAACATTGTTTTGATGTAAGCATTTAAATATAAATGAATAGCGGTTGTATTCTTTGAATAATGTAATAATGATCCAGGAAGAATTTTGGGGGCCATATTCTACACTAAACATTTTAGTTTCATCCCCTAAAGTACCCTTGTAATGTTAGTCAAGATCATCATTTTATAATTTCTCAATGGCCCTCTGAACAACCCAGGCTGTTTTTGCTACTGTACCTTTAAGAGTTCTATGTAAATGACCTCTGTTATTGATTGGCTTACCTTTTGAATGTTGAATTGGTGTTGAATATGTAAATGTGGGCAGTCATATGTTAATGAGCTGATGTCATAATCATGATGAAATCTGAACGAGTCATTTTTTGCAGTTTACTGGGAGGTTTCTTTTATTCGTCATACGGCCTCTTTAAATTATTTGAGTTTTTACTTCTCGCTTGTTTTTATTTTCAAGGTTATCTTTATTCTTTCCCGATATTAATGCGATGTGTTGCTGTGGCTCTGGAGAATCCCCAGCGGTGCAGGCACAGAAAAGAATAGAAGACATAAAAGAGAGAAAATGAAGAATAAATATATAATGCAGATGTGAATGAGGCTGTTTAGCATAAAATGTGTTCAGCAGATTGTGTGGAGATCATACAACATACAGAGAAAAATGATGACAGAGAGAGAGAGAGAGAGAGAGAGAGAGCAACTTCTTTGTGGACGTTTTTCTTTTATTTATTTTTTGTCTTACCAATATTCAGATTTTAATGTCTGACTCTGCTCATGGTTCTTCTTTAAATTTACAGTATGGGTCACGATAGTTGACTGACCCAGTATTAAATATTTGTTTAGTGAGGTCAGCTAATTTGGGTTTTTTCCATAATGACTGATTTAGTTTAAAGTTTTTCAGATTATATTTTTAAGTGTCAGTGCTTTAATTGGCGTGCTGTGCTTGAGCTGTTAGACAGATTGCACATTAAAACCATTTTGGAAAAGTTGCGTCTTTAAATTCATCCCCTTTAAAGCAACGTTTAAAGAAAGTGACCCCTCTATTCTGTTCTATTCTCTTGCGCTCCGTCCAGTTGTTTTTGAACACAAGAATGCATTGATTTTTAAACGCTCTGAAGAAATGCTGCCATCTTAATTACTTCATTAAGACCAATTTGTTGACTGTTTATTCAGGCAACTCACCGACTGCTCAGTTTTGATGACGTGCAGTTTTGCACATCAGTAGGAACATTCTGAAAGGTAGACGTTGAGAAGTCGTCCCTGGCTAAAGTAAAATTATCGTTTACAACCACGGCTTCTGCTGGGTTATAGCTTTACAAAAACATTTAATTTTTGGGGGTCAATTGTATGTTAAAATGTATAATCATTTGTGGGTGTTTCTTCAACTTCAGGCAATTTCATCACAGTGGACCTCAAGAAAGTAAAGTCTTGTTAAAACATTTTTTACACTCTCAAAATTGTATTTGTTGTTTACATTTGTCTGCTAACCATGTCCAACAGTCTGTGTACATGCATCACAGGAGATTTGTCAATTTTGTCATGAAAATTCCTACACAGTGTCATTTCCAGCACATCTAAAATTTTGCATTGTGTTTAATTGAGTTCTGTGCTGGAAATGACACTGATGGATTTTTTATTTTTTTTACTTCTTACTTTTAAATAAAGTAGCCGTTTCCTTGTTCTTGCTAAAGCTAATTTCATAGCTAACATTTTATGTATCCTAAATACACACAATTAAATAAAACTTTCTCACTTTTTTGCATAATTTGGCAAAATGACAGTTTGTTTGGAAATGACAGCCATTCATTTTTTCTTTGTTTTGTCTCGTATTTCATCTCAAGCATGCTCTTTACTGACACTTTTGTCCACTTGCCATTTTTGATCAGTTGATAGAAATCATTTTCACACTTTAAATATTGAAATGTTTTTTTGTTTATTTGACCCTTTCTTTAGATGATCATAGTTTTTAATGTGCAATAATTTGTATTTTTATAGTTTAGAGCTGATCAGCCACAGCATTAAAATCACTGACAGGTGAAGTGAATAACATTGATTATATCGTTACAATGGCACCTGTCAAGGGGTGGGAGATATTAGGCAGCAAGTGAACAGTCAGTTCTTGAATTTCATATGTTGGAAGCAGGAAAAATGGGCAAGTGTTAGGATCTGAGGGCCAAATTGTGATGGCTAAATGACTGGGTCAGAGCATCTCCAGAACGGCAGGTCTTGTAGGGTGTTCCCTTAATGCACTGGTTAGTACCTACCAAAAGTGGTCCAAGAAAGGGCAACCGGTGAACGGGTGACAGGATCATGGGCTCCCAAGGCTCACTGATGCGCGTGGGAAGTAAAGGCTAGCCCGTCTGGTCCGATCCCACAGAAGAGCTACTGTAGCACAAATTGCTGAAAAACGTAATGCTGGTCATGATAGAAAGGTGTCAGAGCACACAGTGCATCGCAGCTTGCTGCGTATGGGGCTGTGTAGCCGCAGACTGGTCACAGTGCCCATGATAACCCCTGTCCACCGCCAAAAGCACCTACAATGGGCATGTGAGTGTCAGAACTGGACCATGGAGCAATGGATAAAGGTGGTCTGGTCTGATGAATCACGTTTTCTTTTAGATCATGTGGATGGCCAGGTGTGTGCGTTGTTTGCCTGGGGAAGAGATGGTAGCAGGATGCAACATGGGAAGAAGGCAGGCCGGCGGGGGCAGTGTGATGCGCTGGGCAATGTTCTGCTGGGAAACCTTGGGTCCTGGCATTCATGTGGATGTTACTTTTGTGGTGAACAGTCAGACCAGATGACAGTCCAGGAGTCAGTTTATGGCAGAGCCCCTCCCTAACTGTCAAGGCAAAGAAGAGTGGCTCCATTTTGATTGGATTGTGGCAGGACCAGCACAAACAAATGCCAAGCACAGCCATCAGATAAGCTGCTCAGACAACTACCAGATATTTCAGAAAGTAAGGCCCAGGACCTTCCAACACATTGGAAAAGACTTCTCATTGGTCAATGAGTGGTTTCTTAGCAACCTCTCAAACCCCACATCCTAAGGTTTGCCCTAAGACCAGAGGTGAGAAGGACCATCAAAATTCTTCAAGACCTCTCAAAGCAGCATTAGCTTACCATGTGGCAAAAGCTGAAACAAAGAAGCCACGAAGACAAATCTTTACACACAAAGTTTAACTTCTAACATGGATACCAACTGCAACACATCCACTCCATGTTTGTTCACAGAACTGTTTATGTAAATTGCAGTTGTTCAATAAGCACAATAGTAAACACAAACTGAACTATGGTGGTATAAATTAATGCATGCATAATATGTGATCTTTCAGTATCATGTTTGGTCTCTATATCTTCAGAAAAATGGCAAGAGTATTTTTGAAGAGGTTTGGAAAGGAAACAATACATAGATAAAACTTTAAAGACACGGTTCTATCTATGTACTTTAAAATGTGCAAATGTTCCACATAGAGGAAGAAGGATGGGCCACACTTTGTGTTCCATCTCTGATCTTAACACCCAATCAGAACACTGAAGCAGGAAGGTGCCAGACTGAAATCTCCTCCTCACCAGGAAGGTATAAACTATCCTCCGGATAACACTTCTCCATTCTGAGTTCCCGGCTGTTCGAGTTCGGGAGCAATAACAGAATAATAATCAATGTCCTGAGTCCCTGTTCAGAGCATCATTAACAGGATACACTTCTAAAACACCTTGGTCCTGAGTCCCCGTCCAGAGGTTCGTTAACAGGATACACTTCTATAACACTTCTCCGTTCTGAGTTCCTGGCTGTTCGAATTCGGGTGCAATAACAGAATAATAATCAATGTCCCGAGTCCCTGTCCAGAGGGTCGTTAACAGGACACACTTCTAAAACGCCTTGGTCCTGAGTCCCCGTCCAGAAGTTCGTTAACAGGATACTCTTCTATAACACTTCTCTGTTCTGAGTTCCTGGCTGTTTGAGTTCAGGAGGAATAACAGAATAATAATCAACAATCTGAATCTATGGCCTGAGTGGTAGGAGGTGTACCAGAATACAAACCATCTAACGTGCTAGTCTCCGCTTCACAGAGAGAGAGATGATAACAGATCACCTAACATTCTTAGTGTCCATCCGAGAGACAGAAGAAGATCGATCAAGTACCAAGTCTCACTACAAGAGACTATTGCAACGCCAAGTTCAGAATCCCTATACCAGGGAGATAACTACAGCGATAAAGTTTAGCTCTGGCGAACAAACCTTCTCTTCAAGTTTCGTGCATCTGCGTGTTCCAGATGATGAATCTTGCACCGAGGGCTGTATATCTGCGTGTTCCAGATTGCAAGAACCCTCTCGGTGCTTCTAGGAGATCAGCACTCCTCAGCACCTTCGTGACCAAGGCTGTTGAAACAGAATCCAGCTCATTTACCACTGTAAGGTGGTCCTGAGCACTAGTGGAAGACATCACCATCGCCGAACTCATCGACTGATCAAGGAGAACGTAAATATCACTACTAAACCATTTTTCAAAGACACTGGCATTAGTGTGTACTATCAGTTTATAATTATCTAATGTTCCTTAGATTGCATAACCTGTGTATCAAATGTCTAGAAAATAAACTTTGAGTTATTTGTTTAAATAGAAATAAGG
Organism: Myxocyprinus asiaticus; assembly: GCF_019703515.2. Taxonomy (NCBI): domain Eukaryota; kingdom Metazoa; phylum Chordata; class Actinopteri; order Cypriniformes; family Catostomidae; genus Myxocyprinus; species Myxocyprinus asiaticus. Next base: position 2,255,904 of record NC_059382.1, read on the forward strand.
TTTCGCCATATTAATAAACAGAGAAACAGCTATTTATCTTTCATAAGATAATAGTCATACTTTGCCATTGCTACATCCAATTCAACCACTTACATCTTTCCATCCTATGCACTTTATTTACCTATTCATTTATTTTATCTTTTAGCATATTAGTACCATTTTGTAGTTTTTGTTAGATATTCTTGTTTATATTTTTGAAAATAAAACTCATTTTATTACAACTGTGTGTTCCTTGTGTTGATGATACAGAAGAGCTGTAAAGGGTTAGGCTGCTCTCAAATCCTTCAGATTATTCAGATGACCAGCTCCCTCCAAATTACATATTTCGAATGTATTGAATGGTCCATTTGGGTCATATTTTTTTATACTGTTAAGGTGAAACTCCACACACACATACACCTTAAGTGAAGTGTGATCAAAAACCACCACATACTTTGGGGTCTTGTGTGAGGCCCAGTTCATTTCAATTTGTGCCAGGGTGATTCTCACTGCACTTTGACACGTACCACCTACCTAAAGATTGTTGCAGACCACATACACCCCTTCATGGCAACGGTATACCCTGATTGCAGTGGCCTCTTTCAGCAGGATAATGCGCCCTGCCACACTGCAAAAATTGTTCAAGAATGGTTTGAGGAACATGACAAAAAGTTCAAGGTGTTGACTTGGCCTCCAAATTCACCAGATCTCAATCCGATTGAGCATCTATGGGATGTGCTGGACCAACAAGTCCGATCCATGGAGGCCCCACCTCGCAACTTACAGGACTTAAAGGACCTGCTGCTAATGTCTTGGTGCCAGATACCACAGGACACCTACAGAGGTCTTGTGGAGTCCATGCCTCGACGGGTCAGAGCTGTTTTGGTGGCACAAGGGGGACCTACATGATATTAGGCAAGTGGTTTTAATGTTGTGGCTGATCTGTATATGTAACTTTTTCTGTGTTAAAATACTTTCTCCTATCCAAGCTTAATATGCAGAAATGATTAGTAAGCCATTCATAGGTTACTAAGTAAGCACTGTCTTTCAGTGGCACTTTGAGAATTTCTCTGTTTGTTTAGAGCGACTCGTTTAGACCCTCCCCAACAACATCACTCAACCATTGGCGTGAGTTGGGGGCGGGAATATCTCTTTTGATCAATATGCGTTTTTCAATTACCAATTCTTCAACTATTACATTTGGTCGCCACAGTATTGAATACTTAATGGTGACATTCTTGCAATTACAATTGTGATTGGTCCATCTTGATCAGCGATGAGAAAAAATACAGATACCCTATGACAGCGCTGCCTACAGTCTGCACGATAATTTAAACCTGAATTAAATTGTAAATAAATAATAAATATTTTAAATTGTCATACCTGACCAATTAGAGACAATGTCAAGCATGCTAAGCCCTGCCCATTTTCATTCGCTAGCCCGTTTCATGCTGTATGCCATTCTACACCCCTTATTCTCTTAGTCTGTGTGTGTGGTTTACGAGGACATTTGTTTAGGTTACAAATTGGTAATTACAAGGACATTTCTAGTGTCCCCATAATTCAAATCGCTTAAACATACTAAGTGATATTTTTTTTGAAAATGTAAAAATGCAGAACGTTTTTTGTGAGGGTTAGGTTTAGGGGTAGGGTTAGGGGATAGAATCTATAGTTTGTACTGTATAAAAATCATTATGTCTATGGAGAGTCTTCATAATGATAGCTGCACCAAAATGTGTGTGTGTGTGTGTGTGTGTGTGTGTGTGAAGCTTGTGAAGGCAGAGATGGTTTTAATTGCATTAAATTGCATTAGGATTTCAAGGTTAAGATTCGTTTTAAAGGTTTGAGATTTGTCATACGAGTTATTAAAAACACACACACACACACACACACACACACACACAGTGGTTAAGGTGTCATTATTTCAGATAGAACTGAGCGTTTTGAAGAACATTTGATAATCCTGTGGAGAGATTACACACATAATCTGAAGAAAATTACAAAAGCATCTTTGGAGAATTAAGCAAATGTGAAGCATAAATCCACAGCAGAAAATGTTCTTTACATGAATATTGTGTCGTTCTTCTTGAGCCCTGCTGAATTTGTCTTTCAAAACAGGATCTTTGAAATAAAAAACACACTGATATTCATCCAAGAAGAACTATGTGGATGCAAAGAAGATTTTATATAGTAATTCAGTCGCTGCCAAACAGCAGAATGATGCATCACACACACACACACACACACACACACACACACACACGTTTAGCTTTACGTTGCAGCTGTACAGTCGCACAGCTCTGGGTTGACGTGTCGCAGGACCGTAAAACACACAACTGCAGAGAGACAGAGAGGGACGAGACAGGTTAAAAACAGGTCACTCTCACCTAACCACCTCAATCGCACTGGTAGATTCAGCTAAATGTTGCATATATGAACTCTGAGATGTTATACTGACATAAACATTCAATAATTAACATTAAAAAGAAATGAAATTTTGTCATGACGGGAGATTCGAACCACTCCGTAAAGTCTTCTCCAGCACATCCCAAAGACTTTCAATGGGGTTAAGGCCAGGACTCGTGTGAAAATGATTCCTCATGCTCCCTGAACCACTCTTTCACAGTTTGAGCCCCATGAATCTTGGCATTGTCGTCCTGGACTTCATTTTATTGCCACATAACGTTGCTGAGCCTAGACCTGACCAATTGAAGCAACCTCAGATCATAACCATTATTTAAATCCAATCGGCCACTTTTTGTTTTGGCCAGGCAGAGTACATTCACATGAACGACACTCACTCGGTGAATCGGAGACACATTATTGGCATTAATGCAACATGCTTTCAGACTGTTCCCTGCAAAATAAGAAATTCATATGGGTCAAATAGCAGTGAATGTCCATGAATATTAAAACACTGACGGATGTGTTCTTATGTTTGATACAGAGTGAAAAATTCAGATAGAAAAAGAACAAAGAAGCGTTATATATGTAGTAGTTGCAGACATTGGCGGTGGACGTGTGCGAGCACTAATGAGCTGTCCTCTGTGGATGGAGTGTTTCTGTGTGAAGTGCCACTCAGTGAATAATGGCAAATATGCATGTACAATCACGTTTTATGTTCAGTGAGCGAGCGAGCCGTGATCCACCGGCAGCAAATGGCTTCATTGTAGAACAATTCAACATAGAATAATTCAACATAATGGGGTGTTCAATTGGATTCAGGTCTGGGCTTTGTGCTGAGAAGTCAAGTTCTTCCACAACAGACTCAGTAAATCATTGCTTTATAAACCTCACCTTGTGCACAAGGGCAGGAACAGGAAGTGCGGGAACAGAAACATTTTTTTTTTTGCTAATGGCAAAACTTTTAAACAGAAAGAAATAGTAAATAAGCACATGGTTATTTTCATGTAAAATCAACCAAAGTTCAGATACTTCTCCTGGCTGAAACTTGTGACGTTGTTAATACTTTTTCTTAGGAAAGTTAAACTTAAATGATGATGAAAGCCAAAATATTAAATGTCATGGATCAATGTTCACTAAATAATCCATTATTGTTTGGTCAAAATGACCAAAAAAAAAAAAAGGAAAATGGAAAGCTGGAAAATTAAGCTAATTACTGTTGTGAAAATAGCTGAATTACTGTCACTCTACTGAAAAATGTAGTTAATTTAGTAGCCGTGCTACTTTAGTTACTCTTAAGGCTGGAATGGAGAGATGACTTTACGATATTTTATGACATTCTGTTGTAGATGTGATTTTGGTTAAAATTCGAAATGATTTTGGAGCAAAATTACAGGTAAAAAAAAAAAAATGGCGAACAAAAAAATAGCATTAGAAAGGTGGCTGCATTATTAATATTATTATTATTATTATTATTATTACTATTTACACAGAGATAGGTAGGTACTGTATATTACTAAAGTCAGTTGAATTCAGCACCCCTCATTGCATAATATGGCAATGGTGTGAGTCCAAAAATGGGGGGAAAATACGGCCAATAATTCCAGTAGTATTAAAGATATCTAAATATCTTTTTAGATTTTGGTTCAGAACAAACTTTCCTTGTTGTATCTTCTTTTTTAAGGCCCTAAACGGTTAAATTCCAGAGATATGGGTCTCTCAATAGCTATGTTTCCATTCAAGTTGTGAATTTAATTTATGCGAAAAACCATATCATTGTGCGAATAAAGCCGTGTTTGCATCCAAGGGTGTTCAAAAGGATGAAATCGTCACTTCCGGAGACATTGCTACTGCCACTGTGCGTGTTTTATTAGTAAAATACTGGTGGTTTAGAGCACGCAGACGAAACACTGTAAAGAACTTTGTCTCATGTTTGGGAGCGACATTGCGTCACACACTTATGAGCACTATATATGTGCGTTCATCCATCCTTATGACTATACCGTGCGGATCTATAGGATATTATTAAGGGTCAATAAACCTTCTATTCCATACAGTTCAAGTTTGTATTCGGCTTAGTTGCTCTGCAAACCCTTTGAAGGCTTTTGACTTTATAGACACCGTTATTTCAGGATGACCGGAGCAACATTTCAGATGCGATGATTGGCCCGCTGGTTAGTCCAGTAGTGAACAGGATAGGAGTTTATTCAATAAATGTGTTTCCACCATTGTTTATGTGCATTTCTTCTTATAGAATAAAACTTTTATCCACCTCGAGCAAGCGTATAACTTTTTTATGCGCATTTTGGAAATTTATTCACATCTTGGTGTTTCCATCTAGCAGTTTTTATGCGATATCCCAAAATACGCATAAAAAAGCGTTGATGGAAGCATAGCTAATGTGGTTCCGTTTGAAAAAGTTCTGCCCACATGTTGTGAAAAAATCGATAATTGAAAATGGGTAAAATTTAACTAGTATTTGAGAAAATATATGTGATATACAGTACTGTGCAAAAGTTTTAGCCACTTGTGAAAAATGTTGCATAGTGAGGATGTCTTCATTTATCAATTAACATCATACAAAGTCCAGTAAACATAAACAAATCTAAATGAATATTCAGTGTGACCACCTTTGCCTTTAAAACAGCACCAGTTCTCCTAGATACACCTGGACGCAGTTTTTCTTGGTTGTTGGCAGATAGGATGTTCAAGCTTCTTGGAGAATACACCACAGTTCTTCGATCTATTTAGTCTGTCTCAAGTGCTTCTGTCTCAGATCCCAGATCTAATCCCAGACTGACTCATTGATATTGAGATTCGGGCTCTGTGGGGGTCATACCGTCTTTTGTAGGGCTCCATGATGTTCTTCTATTCAATTCAATCTGCAAAGGGTATGTTGAAATCTAAAACTGATATTTCCTACTGATACACTAAAAGCAGAATATATATATAACCGTTTTAAGACAAATGTTTTTGTGAAAAATGTAATGCGTGTAAGACTTTTGCACTGTACTGTATATTAAATTGGCCATTTTTGTAGTATTTTGAAATATATATTGCATATATGTTCATTATGTGACTTTTTTATAGTGAAAACCATATAAGAAGGTACATTTCACATGTGTGTTTTACATATATTGCCATTAATCAGATTTCTGCATGGGAATTTTAATCCATTGGAAATGGGTAAAATTTAACACATTGAGAGCCGCTTATCTCTGGGTTATTACCATAAATTAAGATACAAAAAGACACTTTCTGTTTTTGTTTTTGTCCGTTTCTTTTGTTCAAAGCAACGATACAGAGCTATAGTGATACACTTTGTGAAGGAATCAACCTATGAATGGTTTACTTATTGCTGGCTCTACAATAAATAGTTGACTGGGAGACAAGAAAGTAACTTAACATTGAAGTCATACACACTTCAGAATCAATTTTGATTTTGTGTTTAAGATCTCAAAAAAGATGTGTCCTCCTCACTACTTCTCTGTATTGCTCTCTTGCTATTGGCCACTCTCAGAATAATCCAACTGGTAATTAATACAGGTTTCTGGTCCTTCAGGTATTGATTCACTTTAGTGACTGTGAGGTGAAGCAGATGATAACTACAGTTGAAGTCATAAGTTTACATACACCCTAGCCAAATACATTTAAACTCAGTTTATCACAATTCCTGACATTTAATCGTAGAAAACATTCCCTGTCTTAGGTCAGTTAGGATCACTACTTTATTTTAAGAATGTGAAATGTTAGAATAATAGTAGAGAGAATGATTTATTTCAGCTTTTATTTCTTTCATCACATTCCCAGTGGGTCAGAAGTTTACATACACTTTGTTAGTATTTGGTAGCATTGCCTTTAAATTGTTTAACTTGGGTCAGATGTTTTGGGTATCCTTCCACAAGCTTCTCACAATAAGTTGCTGTAATTTTGTCCCATTCCTCCAGACAGAACTGGTGTAACTGAGTCAGGATTGTCGACCTCCTTGCTCGCACATGCTTCATCAGTTCTGCCCACAAATGTACTATCAGATTGAGGTCAGGGCTTTGTGATGGCCACTCCAATACCTTGACTTTGTTGTCCTTAAGCCATTTTGCCACAACTTTGGAGGTAAGCTTGGGGTCATTGTCCATTTGGAAGACCCATTTGCGACCGAGCTTTAACTTCCTGGCTGATGTCTTGAGATATTGCTTCAATATATCCACATAATTTTCCTTCCTCGTGATGCCATCTATTTTGTGAAGTGCACCAGTCCCTGCTGCAGCAAAGCACCCCCATAACATGATGCTGCCACCCCCATGCTTCACGGTTGGGATGGTGTTCTTCGGCTTGCAAGCGTCACCCTTTTTCCCTCCAAACATAACGATGGTCATTATGGTCAAAAAGTTACATTTTGTTTCATCAGACCAGAGGACATTTCTCCAAAAAGATCTTTGTCCCCATGTGCACTTGCAAACTGTAGTCTGGCTTTTTTATGATGGTTTTGGAGCAGTGTCTTCTTCCTTGCGGAGCAGCCTTTCAGGTTATGTCGATATATGACTTGTTTTACTGTGGATATAGATACTTGTCTATCTGTTTCCTCCAGCATCTTCACAAGGTCCTTTTCTGTTGTTCTGGGATTGATTTGCACTTTTCGCACCAAACAACATTCATCTCTAGGAGACAGAATGCGTCTCCTTCCTGAGCGGTATGATGGCTGCGTGTTCCCATGGTGTTTATACTTGCATACTATTGTTTGTACAGTTGAATGTGTTACCTTCAGACTTGTGGAGGTCCACAATTTTTTTCTGAGTGTCTTGGCTGATTTCTTTCGATTTTGTAGGTAGGCCTTAAAATACATTCACAGGTACACTTCCAATTCAGTACACCCCCTTTCAGAAGCTAATTGGCTAATTGTCAAAAGGCTTGACGTCATTTTCTGGAATTTTCCATGCTGCTTAAAGGCACAGTTAACTTATGTGAACTTCTGACCCACTGGAATTGTGATATAGTCAATTAAAAGTGAAACAATCTGTCTATAAACAATTGTTGAAAACATTACTTGTGTCATGCACAAAGTAGATAGCCAAAGCTATAGTTTGCTAATATTACATCTGTGGAGTGGTTAAAAAAATGAGTTATAATGACTTCAACCTAAGTATATGTAAACTTCTGACTAACTGTGATTCCATCAGCATATCTTTCAATTGCCCTGTCAATAGAAAGCAATGATACCCGCAGTACACACAGCAATGAATGAGTGCATGTGTACTGTATGTGCTACAACAGTCCAAAATAAATAAAATCCCAAATGCAGTTTATTTTGCAACCAATAATAACCAGAAAAAAAAATAAGATTTTGAGCAAAGCACAGGACTATGAACAAGCCTGAAATACACATACTTATTACAGGACACTTATTTTGAAATGACAAAGATAGATAATTTCAACAGATGAGTTTTTTTTATTATTATTCACAAGATAAGTTGGAGACACGATGCACGTGCTGACAGGGCACATTTCTAAATAGTCGCATTTATCTTTTCATACCCTCAAGTCAATTTAGAACACTTGATTATCTAATCAAAATAACCAAATGTGCATTGAAGTGAGGATAAAAATATGGATGAATATTGTCAGTCAATTATTGTTTTTATTTCACCTCTAGAGGCCGCTGTTGTACTATAGAACCAAATCATTTATAAAGCAATATTCGGCACCGATTTATCGGTAAAACCGATATATCGGTCTACCTCTAGTTACAGCCATTTTTGTTGTATTTTGAAAAATATATTCCATATATGTACAAGTATGTGTATTTTTTATACAAGTGATAACCATATATGAACATACAGTATATTCCAAATGTGTGTTTTTAATATTTTGCCATGTATCAGTTTCATTGCAATATTCTTACTATTTTACATGCTTTGGAAAATAATAAGCAGTATACACTGTGTAATACAAAGTATGCAGTAAGTAGTAAGCAAGTATTACATTTTGAACACTGCCTGTTTTGTCACTACTACTACAACTTCAACGTTTGTCCAATTTTTGTCAAGTGAGGCTGTATATTGCCTTTTGCTTTTGGCACCCTGTTAGTTAAAATTCAGTTAAATCTGCTCATTGAACCGACTGTCCAAAAATCATATATTTGCTGATGTTTAATTTGTTGGATTGTGCTTAACTTACAGTGTGTCTGCCAGTGCCAGACTGGCCCAAAGTTGATGCTTGCAGCTATATTTTCACTGACATTTTAGTATGGAAGGTCACGTTCACATTTTTACTGTCCAAATCACAGGGATACAGTTTCTAATCCAGCAGGAGAAGGTTTTGAAGCATCCTGACTGTAAAGTGCAGCTCAGGGAAGATTTTTACACTGCAAATACAAGGAGAGGTTTGGCCTTCATAATGAAAGCAGAATAGGAGAGTATAATGTGCTGATATGAGGAGAGAAAGAGACCGTTTATATGGGAGAATAGAGATAAGACGTAAACAGGTCAGGAGAGGATAGAGAGAGCAGACTTTGATAATCTGAGGCAATAGCATTAGGAGATAAATAAGTGGCTTGTCCTGGTTTGACTTCATGGTTAGGCTTACAGATATTATAGTGTTGGGTAAAAACAAAATCATATTATTTGCGCTGTTCATTTGAACGATCCCGATATTGTTTCTAAAAATCACAAAATCGATCTATAACCCTTCATAATTATAGTGCTTTCATTACGTTGCAAGACAACTACTGGTTGATCTCATCAGACCAAAAGAAAAAGAGAGTATTTTATTTTATTCATTACCTGGCACCTTATTTTAATTCTATTTTTATTGTTATTTGTTACTGTTTTATTATTATTATTTGTCTTGTCATTATCTGTTGTGTATTAATGCTTTGGTAATACTGTATGTAAACACAATCATGCTAATAAAGTACTTTAAACTGAAATTAAATTGAAATTGAGTGGAGAGAGAAACTACACAAATAACGAGAATTTTAAAGATCACTTTTAAATTCCTCAGTACGGTAGCCGCGCACTGTTTGACTGACTGATTGGTGGCTTATGTGCACATGTGCTTTGCTTATGTGATAATGCGTATTTGTGCCTAAGCATTAAAAAATAGGGATACCGATTTTAAAAAAAAATGTCGGCTGATGCCGATATGGATATTTTGCCACTCACCTTATTTTGTCATCAGATCACTGTTTCACTTAAGAGTTGTGCTTTGGAGTCGCGAGTTCAAATCCAGGGTGTGCTGAGTGACTCCAGCCAGGTCTCCTAAGCAACCAAATTGGCCCGGTTGCTAGGGAGGGTAGAGTCACATGCGGTAACCTCCTCGTGGTCGCGATTAGTGGTTCTCACTCTCAATGGGGCGCGTGGTAAGTTGTGTGTGGATCGCGGAGAGTAGCATGAGCCTCCACATGCTGTGAGTCTCCGCGGTGTCATGCACAATGAGTCACGTGATAAGATGCGCGGATTGATGGTCTCAGAAGCGGAGGCAACTGAGACTTGTCCTACACCACCTGGATTGAGGTGAGTAACTGTGCCATCACGAGGACCTACTAAGTAGTGGGAATTGGGTATTCCAAATTGGGGAGGAAAGAGGATACAAAAAAAAAAAAAAGAGTTGTGCTTTAAATATGTACAAAGAGGTACACTTTGTTTTTTTTGTTTTTGTTTTTTTACTGTTCTAATAATAAATAATTTCCATTGAACATGGATTGGATCTGTTGAACACAAGACAGGCCAAAATTCTAAAGAGAGCCATAATAAAAGATAAATAGAAGATAAACATATTTAAAAAGATATTAATAACTTAATAACATGATGACTGATAAGAATATATATATATATATATTTGTACTTCTAAAACATTTTTGCACTTCTGTTTTTGCAGTTCTAAACAACAGAACGCACATTTTACATGTATGTACTGTATGAGATTTTTTTTTTAATAATAAATAATAAATAATAATGTCAACCAGTTCATGTAAAGAAAAAAAAAATTAACCAAAGAAACAAAACCCCTTTTAAACTCTGTATTATATTGTGTAATGTATAATGGCATCCAGACCGTTAGAGGGCGCCACTTGCTCACACAACGCTGACTGAAGCACAGAATTCAGACTATATTTTGACACTTTTAATATTTTAATCACGCAAGGCCATCGTGCATCTTATTGTACCCACTTATTCTATTTCTCTTTGCAATTTCTATTTTCTTTTTTAAATCTTTACACAGAATTTGTCAACTCGCCAAATAATTAATGCTTGCTACCATGCAATGATAAAAACCTAATCAAATGATATATGCTCCATAATGTCTAACTTCAGATAAAGAGCAGCTGTATTTATCTTTAGAGGAGATTAAAGAGTTTATTTGGAGTTTAAGGATCAGCATTGCTGGGGATGCGATGAGCTTACTTTATTTTAGATCAAACAAACATGATGCATTAACAGATCTCTGTGCAATGTAAAGATGAGATGCCACGCTGTGTTCTGAATGCAGAAAGCTTTTCATGCTAGCAAATATCACATGACCAGCTCTATAAAACAGCTTCATACATAACTGAGCAACATGCAAGGCAGATTCATTGCTTAGTATATGGAAAGGCATCCACATGGCTGATAATTTTAGATTTCAGTTTGATGGCATGACCCTGTTGAGAAACAAGTAGTTTGCTGGTCTCAACTGGTTTAGGCTGTTTTTTCAGCAGCGTATTAACCTGATACAGAAGTGCGACCTGACCTCATGCTGGTCTGCTCAGAATTCTGTCATTTTACTTTCAAAACAGGTCTCTCTCCTTCATAAGAAATATTTAGCTCTCGGTTTGTATTGAATAAAATGTCCACCCTCTCCATGCATACTCTTTCTTCAGCAGGTGTCTGTTATAGAGGAAAAGGACGAGTGATTCTGACACATTCAGAGTCGGGGTGAGTGCACTAAACATATCACTTTAGAGAAACCACACTTATGCATTTTGCATGAGCTGAATGAGTGGATGCTCTCAACATATGTGCAGAATTACAAATGAGAGAGAAAGAGAGACTGTTTGGATGTAACGGGGTCATTGCAAAACATCATGTGAGAGTGCAACCCTGTAGCTCTCTCTATATAGGCATCTACCTTCTAAGGCAGCATCCTATCTGAAATTAACCCTTATAAATAACTGATCTGAAACGCTCTACATAGGCAGCAACTTTTGCATGCCACACGAATAAGGCATGAACTCAGCTCACAATTGATTTTCTCTTTTTTTTTTATTTGTCAGTATGTAGTGTGTATTGCACAGTATTCAGTAAATCCAGCCTGATCTCATTCAGAGGTAAAATGTCCACTGAGTGGTGCTAAAAGCAAGTTAAATGTTCCCAAAACAGATGAGGTTTTTAAGGTTAATGCTCTATCGACCCTACCCTAAACCTTAAACCTAAACCTAACCGATAGTGTCACAGAAAGCAAATGTGAGGTGAAAAAGGCAATTGCTGAAGCAACCACATCATTTTGTGGTGTTTCAGTGACACTCAGAAGGCAGCAAAATGTTGCTTTCTATCGACTTCATGTCGGGAGCACATCTATGATGCTGTCTATGTAGGTGGCTCACTAGGTTCTGTAACAGAGCATTTATCTATAAAACCTGAGCGATACAGAGAGAGAGAGAATGTGTCATAAACAACCCTGAAGCTTGTTTCAGTGTTGCATTTAAATTGTGAGAGATTTTCTGTCACACATCAGCATGAGCTCTCCTTAAGGACATTGTATCACCCCCTCATATATGTCCTCTGTGTGCTTTATGCAAACTGTTTATTGTTTTTTCACCCTGTGCTGTTGAGAGGAATCGGTCACGCTTTGAATAATAAGTAGTTATTTTTTTTCGGAAGAAAATGTGTTTGAGTTGTGCTTGCCCATGCAAAACTCCTTCAATTTACCTGTTAATCTATGGATATTTTTTCGCCTGTTTTATCATCCGCCAGGTGAAAATCCAATCGCAAGTCCACTGAAAAGAAATAGCACACATTTTCTTAACCAGTCACATGATTTGAGGTATTGTTAATGTCCGTTGGACTGAAGTTTTATGCTTAGAGTTAGTGTTAGCAGTTTGTTTAAATGACTTACCCTTACAATGGGCAATAGTAATAGGGCAGCTTGCCTTAGCAAACACCACTAATAATAATCCATGGAAAATGTGTTAGCCAACACAAGCCAAACTCACTGTCATAATGTTGTTAATTTTTCATGATATTCCCCTTTGGTCTGTCCTGTGCTGCAATGCACTCATGAAATATGAATAGAGATATGTTGAGATGGATGTTTGCCCTCTACAGCTACAGAGTTATTGCATTTGGCATTATTTTAGTTGTTATATAAACACACTTCATAATGATGAATGTTCACATAAGCACCCAATGCAGTTATTGTCTGACTGCTTTATAATCTGATGTTGACTGCATATTCAACCATGTGTTACACTTCTCTTCTTGTCTCATCTTTTCTCTTCTCATCTTGTAATTTCCCCTCTTGTCTAAACTCTTTTCTTCTCATCTCTTCTCTTGTCTTCTTGTCTCGTCTAGTTTGCCCTTGTATTGTTTCTTCTGGTCTCTTCTCTTCTCCTCTGTTCTCTTTTCATCTCATCTCTTCCCCTCTCATCTTAACTCTTCACCTAGTCTCTTCTCGCCTTGTCTCATCTCTTTTCATCTCTTCTCTTCTTGTCTCTTCTCGTCCGTTCTCTTCTCATCTTGTCTCTTCTTTTGTGTCTTCTCTTCTTTTCTCTTGTCTCTTCTCGTCTCGTCCTCTCAACTATTTTCTTCTCCTCTCGTCTCTTCTAGTCTCGTTTTGTTTCATCTCGTCTCTTCTCATCTCGTCCCTTCTCTTGTCATCTCGTCTCTCCTTGTCTCTTCTCTTCTTTTCTCTTGTCTCTTCTCGTCTCGTCCTCTCAACTATTTTCTTCTCCTCTCGTCTCTTCTAGTCTCGTTTTGTTTCATCTCGTCTCTTCTCATCTCGTCCCTTCTCTTGTCATCTCGTCTCTCCTTGTCTCTTCTCTTCTTTTCTCTTGTCTCTTCTCATCTTGTCTTCTCCCCTCTCGTCTCAACAATTTCTTCTTGTCTATCTCTTTTCCTCTGCTCTCGTCTCTTTTCTTCTTGTCTCAACTCTTCACTTGTTGCCTTGTCTCTTCTCGTCTCGTATTGTTTTTTTCATTTTCTCTTCTCATCTCGTCTCTTTTCTTGTTATCTTTTCTCTTCTCTTCTTGTCTCTCCTCTTATTGTCTTGTCTCTTCTCTTCTCGTATTGTTTCTTCTCGTCTCTTCTCTTCTGCTCCCTTTTCATCTCGTCTCTTCCCCTTTCTTCTCAACTGTTCTCTTCTCTTCGCATCTCGTCTCTTCTTTTCTTCTCTTCTCATCTCTTCTCTTGTTATCTTGTCTCTTGTCTCTTCTCATCTCATCTCATCTCATCTTTTCCCTTCTCATCTCAACTCTTTTCTTATTGTCTCTTCTTTTCTCGTCTGTCTCTTCTCATCTCATCTTTTCTCTTTTCGTCTCGTCTCTTCCCCTCTCGTCTGAATGCTTTTCTTCTTGTCATCTCTCTTCTCGTCTCTTTCATCTCGTCCTTTCTCTTTTCATCTTGTCTCTTTTCATCTTGTTTCATCTCTTCTTGTCTCTTCCCTTCTCATCTTATTTCCGTTCATCTCTTCTTGTCTCGCCTTGTCCTTTCTCATCGTGTCTTGTCTAATCTCTGCTCTTTCTAAAGTAAAATTTGCATCAGAAAATGGTTTGAGTTCCAGGGCTGAGAAAGAATGTTATAAGAAACATTGCTAACACTGTTCTGCATTACAGAGAAATACTAAACCGTAATAATGAGCCTTTAAAACATAAATTTTATGAGCACACACGCGAAGCGAGCCGCAGCGACACCAACAAAATCGGTAATGATTCTGAATGTGTCGGAAGGTGCTTTGAGTTCAGTTCGCTTTATTTCCACACAGCAGTTCATTGTGACTATAACTCTGCAGTCTATACATCTGTGATTAAAACATAAAATAATACAAAACATGTTCACCTCGAACCATGATTTATATTTCAGTGATTATTATCATCATTATAATTATTATTTTTACATTTATAATTGTTTTTATGTCTTCGTTTGTGTAAGTAATTTTCCGCCTGCATGTATAGGTGGAGACTTGCCTGATGGTAAATGGAAAGGTGGTTACTTATATACAGTACTGTGCAAAAGTTTTAGGCACTTGGAAAAATTTTGCATAGTGAGGATGTCTTCAAAAATAATGGCATAAATAGTTTTCATTTATCAGTTAACATCATACAAAGTCCAGTAAACATAAAAAAAGCTAAATCAATATTTGGTGTGACCACCTTTGCCTTTAAAACAGCCCCAATTCTCCTAGATACACCTGGACACAGTTTTTCTTGGTTGTTGGCAGATAGGATGTTCCAAGCTTCTTGGAGAATTCACCACAGTTCTTCTATCTATTAAGACTGTCTCAGTTGCTTCTGTCTCAGATCCCAGATCTAATCTGACTCAGTATTCAGTGGGGGGCTCTGTGGGGGCCATGACATCTGTTGCAGGGCTCCCTGTTCTTCTATTCTATTCTATTTGCAAAAGAAATGTTTGGGAGTCTAAAATGTATATATCCTATTTGACACACTAAAGCTGAAAATATAAATAACCATCTTAAGACAAATGTTTTTGTGAAGCATCTTATGTGCCTAAGACTTTTGCACAGTGCTAATATATATATATATATCAAGGAGTGGTGGTGGTGTAGTGGACTAAAGCACTGAACTGGTAAGCAAAGGTTGTTGGTTCTAATCCTCATAGTCACCACCATTGTGTCCTTGAGCAAGGCACTTAACTCCAGGTTGCTCCAGGGGGATTGTCCCTGTAATATGGGTGATATATATATATATATATATATATATATATATATCGTGAAGGAGGGAACAACATGCATTTATTCACACACATGATGTATTTTCCTGGACAACGAAATACCCAACCGGTAGAGAATGCACAGATGAAGCAGGTTCTTTGCAAGAGAGATGTTGACAACAGTTGTAAAACCATGTTTACTGCACTTAATTTTTTTCCAGTTTCATTTGAAATTTTAGTTAAAATAAATAACAAATAAAGTTCAAAGTTTGAAATCAAAGTGTCTTGCTTTATTGTATAGGCATAACCCTAACCCTGCTTAACAAAAATTACCCCATAGTACCACCTAGCGTCCAACCAGCGCTAATACTGGTGTTCGTCGGTTTGAACATGAACACCGTATTTCTTTCAGCAACCAAGACTCTTCTCATCGACTAACATTTGGTCGACTACTTTTCAGCATAACCAAACATAAACTCACACACAGCTCTCTAACTGGTGTCTGTGCCTCCTCTTTATCTCTCAACCGCTGATTGGGGTAACTCAGCGCCAGGTGTCCATCCTCACGGCCCGGCCACACCTTCTTCCTCGTCACAGTTACTCTTTCAAACCTCAGTGGACTTAACAGAGTTCCCAATTATGTGTCACTGAAGTATCAACTTTGTCTCAGATGTTTCTGCTTAAATTCAATTGGAGAAATAAAAATGTCAATTGTTGACATACAGTAATAGCACAGAGCTATAAAACTAATGTGGATAGCAAAGCTCTGATCATTTGGTCGAAGGAATAATTTGATGAGAAATGTTTGAGTTCATATTTAGATCTCTGACTTTTGATTGCAGACTTTGATATCTTGACATCTGGCACAGTTTGAGACATTGTTGAGCTCTCTTCTGAATCTCTAGAGGACACACTTGTGAGATTAAGATCTGAGAAGCTGGAGACTACAGCTAAAACCTCTTTTTTTATCTCATTCCTGTCTAGGAGAAAAAGTGAGACATGAAATAGATCACATTTGTGATCTTCACCATTCTGCTACATGCATTTAAAAACCACAGATGATGGAATAAAAGATTTAGTTAAATTGTTTCTTATCTTTCTCTTTGTTTTATGATATGAGTCTTGAAACAATTGTGGGCACCATAAAACAGGCATAAGCTTTATCTCTCTCTCTGTTGTCATGGCTACAGGTGGCATCACTCCAGTTACCAGGAAGCCCTTGAAAAGTCAGGAGATGCTTTTCTGAGATGACTGACACAGGAGCAAACTTCATATCTGGTGAGACTGTCAGTCGTCCACAGCAAATCTCTCTCTCTCTCTCTCTCTCTCTCTCTCTCTCTCTCTCTCTCTCTCTCTCTATCTATCTCTTTCTCTCTCTCTTGTGATTGTTCAAACGGGTGAAGATCGTGAACAGCAGCATCTGTTGTCAGGTCCCCTGTCACTGGAACATGGACATAATGGATTGATGCATGCAAACAGACACACACACACACACACACACTGGTTAGTGTATATGTGCTATCAGTGGCGGTTATGGCTTACTTGGTGCCCTAGGCAAGATCGGATGTGGCACCTCCCCTTAATGCCCCTTATATATATAGATAAATGGCACATTCTATTAACATTGACATTATATAGTATATACATTACATAACTTAAATTGCACAATTAAATTATAAAGTCAATAAATAAAGTATGGCAGAATTCTTACAGATTCCTGCTACTCTGTGCTATTACACCTAATCCCAAATTTAAAATGTAACTCTCCCCTCCTAGATTTCATTAATGCAAAATCATCAATGACTTCGGCATATTTGCCCAGCAATCACATGGTTGATACTAATTATTGCAAGACCACTAAGAAGATCCTGTGTCATGGTGTAGCATACCTATACTGTTTATCATGGTTATCTTTTGTTTGTTTATGTTGTAAGAATACATTATGAACATCCATAATCCTAACCATATAGAGCCTTTAAGGCTGAGTAACCTGTCGGGGCACCTTTCTCCCATCGCAAAATTTCAAGCTGTGCGGGGGCAGGGTGGCACGATTTGGGGCACCTTTCTCCCATCGCGATCTTGCGAGCAAGGGGCGGGGTGGCACAATTCGGGGCACCTTTCTCCCATTGTGATTTTGCGAGCTCTGTGCTGGGGCGGCCTGGCTGGTACCCTGTCATGCCGCCCCAGAGAGCGTTTCCACCCTAGGCGCATGCCTATATCGCCTATGCCAGGATCCTGTGCATAGGTGATATAGGCTATTGCCAAACAAACAAAGCCTGAAAGAAATAGTTCCAGAGTCATCGTTTACTCACCATCATGTTTTTACAAACCTATAGATGATCAAGCTCCAGAAAGGACAAAAAAGCACCACAAATGTTAGAAAAGCAAATGCAACTTGTGTTCTATCGGTCTCTGAAGCCGGACAGTACCGTGATTGGTTATGGAAAATTTGAGCACCATTAGCATTTGTCACCAGACCACAATATTCAACAATGTAGATTGAAAATAAAGAAAATTATGCATTCTGTCCTCTGTATCAAAGTGATGACTTAAGTGCTATTTGAAATCAGTGTTAGAACACTATAGTTTCAAGTGGCATTATTGAAAGCACATGTATAATCATACAAGTTTAAATAAAAATGCAGTTTATTACAAATAAAGGTTGCATAAAAGCAATTTCCTCTTCTCTACTCTTGTTCTTCTGTTGTTTCCATCACTTCCAAATCCATTGTTTTTATCTTGAAGTGAGTCGGATTGGCTGTTGACACTTTAAGCTGTGCCAGAGTTATAACGGTGTCATACATATTTACATCAAAACTACTTTAAATCGAGTGGGCCTGGGTATTTCAGTGGTAAATGATGCTTGCTACCACCCCTGGAGTTCGCTAGTTCGCTAGTTCAAATCTCAGGGTGTGCTGAGTGACTCCAGCCAGGTCTCCTAAGCAACCAAATTGGCCCAGTTGCTAGGGAGGGTAGAGTCACATGGGGTAACCTCCTCGTGGTCGCTATAATGTGGTTCGTTCTCGGTGGGGCGCGTGGTGAGTTGAGCGCGGATGCCGCGGTGGATGGAGTGAAGCCTCCACACGCGCTATGTCTCCGTGCCACGTGATAAGATGCGCGGGTTGATGGTCTCAGACGCGGAGGCAACTGGAATTCATCCTCCGCCACCCGGACTGAGGTGAATCACTACATGACCACGAAAACTTAAAAGCACACTGGGAATTGGGCATTCCAAATTGGGTGAAAAAAATAAATAAAAATACTTTAAATAAAGTTCTTGCTTTCAGTGTCTTTGATGGAAAAACAATGTTAGAATTTTATCTAAACGGGTATAGTTCAATTTAGTTCAGGTACTAGTTCCACAATTGAGTGGTAAAATGGCTAATGGGAATCGAGTCGTTTTTGTGGTTTTCACACTCTCTTTACATCTGTGCATGCCTCCTTTGCGTGTGGAATTTTGCCATGCAAAGGTAAATGTGACCAAGACTTTACAGAACAAATCGGACAACTTCAGAAGACTTGAAATATGTAGTGTACAAGTCATTATGGACCCCTTTTATGGTGTTTTTCAGTCATTTTTGGAGATTGACACCTATATTGAATGGAAAAGTACAGCTTGGATATTTTGCTAAACATCTCCTTTTGTGTTCCACGAAAGAAAAGAACGAATATCAAGAGGTTGAGTAAATGATGACAGAATTTTCATTTTTGGGTGAACTATCCCTTTAAGAACCGAAGAGCATGTACTAAAGCCGTTAGCGCATACATTCCAGCTGTTCAATGTGGCCTTGCAGAGAGCAGTCGGATGTTTTCCTGTAAATCTGATGCGTGGTTTGTGTGGTCTGTTCTGGAGAGCAATAGAGTCAGACAGACTGAGCTTAAGAGCTATGACATCATATTTGACCTCCCTTTCATCTCTAATGCATTACACACTTTTAACTGCAGGACTAATGGCTTAACCGCACAATCTCTGGTCTGATGGCTTTAAGTCGGTAGTAAATATGAACTGCGGGGTGTAAATGGTCACCGAACAGACATTTGTGAGCGGCAAAACCCGGAAGCCTTTTTAGAATCCTACCAGTAGTTAATGCAGTAATTTCATGCTGGTTAACACTAATGTAAAACAGGTTGCCGAGGTAAAAGCAAATAACAACAGATTTAAAAGAGTTATCATTGGGATACGTGTTGAAGATCTGAAGGGTGAACTTGACCGGCAACCTCCACATCCACTGTGCCTCCTCAAATGTGTGTGCCAGCGGTGTTTTAGGAGGGGAGTAGTCCTCCACAATCCACTGCAGACTCACATTCAGATCTGTCTCCATTGTGGTATGAAACACTCACTTTTCACCATCCAATTAATTCCAGTAGATATCCAAAAATATCGATCAATTTCCAGCGTACTATTTTGTCTTGTGGAATCTCCTGTTTCACTATAAAATGTCACATTACGAAAGTAAAATGGATTGCGAATGTTGTTTTATGTTCACTTTAATGGTGTTTCTTCAACTTCACGTGTTTCTTCAGCATTTTCATGTGCCGGTCAGGAGGTTGATTTTTTCAAGTTTCAAATTTTTTCCTTTTTTTAGATGGTCACATTAAAACTGATTTGGAAACTTCACTTCTTCAAATGCCTTTTATGGATAGATTTGACTATTTTATCCTTGTCCCAGAACCAGACTTTCAAAATTAAACTACAGTGGCGAATTCTCAGGGCAAGCAAAGCCTTCTCTGTTGGCGTAACATGCCTAATAAAATTCACCACATTCTATGTATTTTTAATCGCTTTCCACAACTAATTCATCTACAAATGAATAGGGAAAAATGAAAAGTTTATCCAATCAGAAATTATTCCTTGACGCTTACAAGCGAAGCATGATGCCTGTTTCACAAATCGCATGCCCGAAGCAGTGAGTGAGCTCCACCCCATTGAAGGGGCGGTCACACTAGGCTTTGAGCACACATATTTTTTTCGTACAACGCAACGGACCAGGATATGATGCCATGCAGGAGGACTTCTGGTGTAAGAAAATAATACATCACAAAAAACAAATAATATTATATTTAAACTGTTAAAGTATATTGTGTACTCATTTTCCTCCAATAATAAAACACGCAGCTTTAAAATATGTATTCTTTGTATTGAACCAAGAGGTCAGCGTGTGAAGTATCGATCTTCTATTGGTTACGCATTCTCTCATTGTACGAATTCACGGTTCAGAGTTCACCATGCTTGAACTTTGGTTCACAGCGTCATACGAAATTTCTTCGCATGAGCTTGCATTTCCAATCTCCCCTGTTCGGATGCATTTGAATAGGAGTGAATGGAGCACAAAGTGTAGTGTGACCGCCCCTAAAGCCTTCAGAATTTACAAATCCCTCAGCAGTACAAATGACTGGGCATCTAATGTCAGATTGTCAGATTCATCAGCCAATCAGACTGATTTATTTGTTCTTGGTGGGTGTGGTCTTTAGGATATGTCCCAGTCAAGGTCTTCTATCTGGCCTTGAGTGATGCAATCACACATCAAGTAATGTACTTAATTTGAAAGCGAAGAGCGGGAGATCAAGACAGCGACGGCTGTCATCACTGCCGTTATTGCCATTGAAAAAGAGATCCTTATGTATTTATAAATCCAAGATGTTCTGCATGACCGTGTGATTGCTTAATTTATAAAACAGGAAAGGAGGGCTGATTTTGGCTTCAATTAAATTGGTAAGTGCTTTTTGCATTGTTATAGCAACATCAAGAGTTTTCAAGTGTAAATTAGGATGTTTAGAGCATTCATTGAAATGTATTGCAAGCAACATTTAAATTGCAAATATTATCAGATAGCTTTTTCCAGGTATTATAGACCTTCTTGGTAGATTCATATGAAAAATTATGATTTTTGAATGTCCATTCAAGAGATGTATCCAATGCTTTATTTAATAATATATTTCACAAAACAGTCATGCTGCAGTTAAGATTAGGCTACCTTGAGCATTTAGGGTCATTTCAAGTTTTGGCTTTCATGGATGGACAAATGTTTTAAATATCAATTAGTATTATTAGTTGGCTGCGACGTAATGTATGATGTCCACAATGTTCCACTTTAATAGTGTTTAGTGTTCCAGTCAGTTCATAACTGAATACACAAGATGTGCGAATATGAGCAAGGATTAAATAGAAAGAGGAATTTTTGGCATGTGTAACGGGAGCCAGCTGGTACGTGCTGTGCAGTTTGTAAACCTCACTCCCCTGGCCTGAAGAGGCGCACTAGTGACTGACGCTAGAGTCTGTAGCTTTTAGCCTACTATTTAGCATGCCCTCCTCCCATGCCGGGGACCCCGGTTCGAATCCCGCTCGGAGCGGGTGGAGCAGGACTGGTTACAGTGGTGCCATGACCCGGATGGGAGTGAGGTTTAGGGGGGTGATTGTAACGGGAGCTAGCTGGTTCGTGCTGGTACGTGCTGTGCAGTGTGTAAACCTGCAGAATTTTCTTTCTAGAAGTCCACAGTGCTAAAAGTGCCTAAAGTTGAAGAAACAACCAGAATAGTTTGGATAGCAAAATAAATAGACTTGTCAATTTTTAAAAGGGAGGAGAAAATGCCTCTCCCATATCTTTGTTGTTGATGTGGAAGTGTGTGCCTCCAGCCAACAGACTATGCCAATAGCCAATAGCCTTCATTCTATGCAGTTCATGGTAACATTTATACATTTCAAAGCTTGACTTTAAAGACATTTTGTCTTCTTTTGTGCAGTAAGCAATTTTGGTAGAAATAGGTCATTGCACTATGATGTTTCAAAAGCACGTCTAATCTTGGTGCTAAGTCTAAAGTCAGTACCTGCATTTGCAGTTAAGGAATTCCACCAGCAGATGATATCTAAAAGCTATCAATCGCTTTTAAAACCATGATTTGTGTGCAGTAGATCAAAAATAATAATTATAATAATACTTTTATATATTGCCATTCCAAAGGTCAAGGATGCTGTACAGAAATTAAACATTAAACTTTTGACAGAGAAACAGATAAAACATAAACATTACAAAATAATGAACAATTGGAGAGCAGCAAAGAATGTTTCAAGTGTCCCGTAACACCATCAAGACTGCAGATAAGACAGAAATGGTCCATATTTCTATTCTTCTAATGCATTACATACAGCCCATTTACACAACCAAATTCTTATGAAAAGGCTGTCTTCATTTATATCGATGTTGCTCGACAGGGAATGGAATATGTAACAGGAAGCAGACATATGAAAGTATATTAACGACATATTAATAAATATTAATATTCAATAATAAATATTCACCTTCCAAAATTCCACTCTAAAATTTCAGATGTTCAAATTTGTTGGAAATTCAACTCTGCACATCCTGGCATTGCCTTGGTCTTCATCAACACCCAATGGTGAAGCCTAGTAGCAGCAAATGAAGACTGTGCATCGTCACTCTATTGCTTTTCCTGAATTTCTAACTGCATTTGAACCACTGAAAGTTTAGAGGGGAATTTGCATAGCGAAATATAATAGACTGAATATGACCTGTCAAATAATAAAGATGAATTTTGTGCAAAATGAATACTTTGGAACTTAATTTTGTAAGGTGAATATGTATTATTGCATTATTTAGTGATGAAATTTTGTGCAAAATGAACTATTTAATTGAAATATAGCCCCAAAAAAGTGCAAGCTCTGTTAATGCAATGCATTTATTTTTCAATTAGTGTTTTTAAGCGTGCTTATTTGTATCAAACACAAATGTCATTAATATACTTCCATACAGACGGTGGAATAACCAGAGAAAAACCTCCAAATTAAGTTGCATTTGATCCAGCCTATTAGCGCTTTGCACATGCAATTTCGCCCAACCCACTTGCGCATAGACTTGGCGTATGCTTGCACAAATAATATAAAAACTTCACGTCCATGCCCACTGACTTTGCGCATCTGACATATTGCATAGTGCTGTGCTTAATGCATAGCGCTCTTAAAATAGGGCCTAAGATCTGGGTCCTGAAGTAAAACCAGTTGAAAACTGCTGATCTAATAGAGAAAACACCATCAGAATGTCTTCATCTATAAAAGATCTAGAGTTACTTTCACTTTGGCATTTGCAGTTTTATAGATCGGCAGTGCGTCTTTACTTTATCTTGTGACATGAGGGATCATGGCTAATGCCTTCAAAGCAGAAGCACTAAAAGTATTTTTCTCTCATCTATGGATGATGTTTAAGCAGGCAGACGTTTGTAACTTCCTGCACCAATCATGAAGTATTTATTAGGTGCTTCAAGGCATAACTGCTTATTGTATAATTCAACACAAAAGCTCACTGGTTTTTTCTGTAGAATATCATTGCCTGCTTGCTCGTCAAGGTGATGGAAATGATCAAATATGTACATTTCTAATGAGCTTCATTAATGGGAGGCAGAGAGGTGTATGCCTCATAAATGAGAGAAAGAAGTAGTGATAGAGGCTTTCTGCATAATGGAATGGGGATTCTGAGATTTGTTTGCGGACTGGACACTGTCAAGTTTACTTCAGTAGTATACAGTAGTATATGGGGATTCTACTGGTACAGTTTGTGTCTAGTTTACTACAACAGTATCTACCAATTGAATTAGTAAAGTGTCAAACAAACATATTAGTGAAGCATTAGTCTAGTGGTTTCCTCTCATGTATGCTGGTAAGAGATGAGGAAATATTTGAGCCCTCTCGGAGTGCAGTGCTCAAAAGCTCTATAAATATGAGAGATCAGGGAGTTGATTGATATCAGGGCTAAAAGCATTTCTGCTGCAGTGCCAAGACTCTAAATCATACAGGCCATTTTCTTTGTGTTCCTTTTACACGCTGTGTTCACTCCTTACAGTGCAACGCTGAATATCCAGCTACATTACGCATAAATGACCAAAGTGGAAGAGAAAACGGCTAGTTACAATATCAGATGAAGTAGATTTTTACATTTGCGGAAGAAAATGTGCGAAGTGCTTGCCCATGCAAAACTCACCACCGCCAAACGAAAAGTGTCTTAGTGTGGCCATGGTCATAGTGTCGCCACCTATTGTCAAAGTTTTTAACTGTGAGAATTATAAAAAAATATATATATATTTTAGTGGTGCGCACAGTAATTTCACATAATTGACTTTTAAACGGGTTTTCATATCCTGGTCCGTTGGCTCCTGAGACCCGAGCGTGACTGCTGTGTGCATTTTCCATTTCCCTTTTGATTAGTAACTAGTAGCACCTAATAAACAAGCAAAAAAAACAAACAAACATCTAGAGCAAATAGTTTTCCTAAAAATTGATGTCCACATATGTGGACAGCAGGGCTAAGTTGTGAAATTGTAAATAATACCAAGCTATAGAAAGTCAGGTTTTTTTCATTAAATTGTTTATGTTTCCAGAAGTGTTGGTTATTCATGTTTTGACGTTACATCAGACATTACATCAGAAATTAGCATAATTAATTCTAATTCATAGTAATGTCCAGCATCATCCAATCACTGTCAACCATGTTAAAATAAAATGATACATTATAAATTCTGAATCTATGTACTGATTATCATTGTCTCATGTCTGTCAAACATGTTGAGTGATCCAAACATCATCTGCAGCCTGAAACTGAACTTTTGATCAGATTTTAGGAGTGAATGCACTTAGCTGCATAGAGAGCTATAGGATGCTCCCTTGCTCCCTATTTAGTGAATGACTTAACCTCCAGTGCACTGTCTGTCTGCACTGGTCTCAGAACAGTTTGAAATGCACATTATTTTCATCCTAACTCCATATAAAGCCTCTGAAAGCAACATTTTTCAGCTTTTGCATGAATAAATTGATTCTCAATGTGATAATACACAGTAAACATAGGAATGCCTTTACTAATGTTAATGAATAGAACCATATTGTACAGTGATGATAACAACATTTATATTAAAATGACCCTCAGATGAAAGTTTTTCAAAACAACTAACATGTTTTTTTCAACTTTTGAGGGAATAAGGTCCCATTTTCCACACATTTTATTTTTGTTTGCCATGGGACACAAACGGAGTTTTCAGAATATGCCAAAATGCAAAATAAGCCACAAAAAACACCATAAAACAATAGTAAAATTAACCCATACATTTGTTAGCTATAATCCAAATCTTCAGACTGCTTTCTGTGAAGAACAGACCCAAATTCAAGCCTTTAATTCAACGATGTCCATCTCCATCCGCAGCAGCGCCGTCACGCCCGCAGTAACCATCAACCCGCGTTGGTTTCGTTTTCAAAGTTAAAAAATTGACGCCTTAAGCATTACGACCAGTGGTTTTACGGCAGTGATGTCAAATGCTCATTGGCTCTCAGGTGTCTTGTGACCGTTTGAGACATGCAGTATTCTGCGATGTATATGTTTGAATGAGATATAACAGCGCTGTTATGGAGTGCATCAGGAGAAGATTTACAGCGATTAATAATTTAAATTCTACTCTTAACCTCATGCAATGCTATTGTATGACATCAGGGAGCACATCGGATGCAGCACATCGCCCTTTGGACTACTTTTGTACTGATTTTTTCTGAATAAATGATTGTGATTAAATGTATCTGCCTGTTACGTGTTTTATATGCTTAATAAATAGTTATGGTTACGTTTAGGAGTAGGTGTGGGATTAGCGTTGTTAATGTAACAAACATTATTGCTGCTGTACATTGATCTACTTGTTACATGTTTTTACATATTTGAAATGTGGTTATGTTTAGAGGTTGGGTTAAGGGATCTAAAATATCTATAAAACAGTAAAAATGTACAAATATATTTATAATCGATTTGTGTATTCAGAAACAGTTGTAATGGATTCCTCAATATTTAACGTTTCTAAAGCTGTAAATACATAAAAATGTTTACGTTTTAGATGCTTTCAAATGTCCATATTGTACGTTTTAGTGTCTATCTAAACGTACAAACATGTATGTTTAAATGTCATAAATATATACGTACAAATAGCGACGTATATTAATGAGGTCAGGCTGGTTAGTCGAGTGATTTGTATGTTTCACGTGAGGAGCACTATTTGTGTAGTTACTGTCTATGTGGAGTGCTCCAAATACAGTTATTTTGTCCCTAAGCTTTTTAAAGTTGGCCTTGAAAAACTTTTTCTTACTTTTATTTAAACATTTATCTTGATAGTAATCAATATTTCACAATGTGTTCTGATGTGGCACTTATGAAACAATTTACAGCATGTCCTACAAAATAAAACATGACTGTGGCTGCGGTTCTGGAGATGCTGTGTAAATTGAAAGATTCGCCTCTCTGTCATGGGTGAAAGTTTGTGTATGAAACAGCTCACTGAACTCTAGGCCACCTGGCAGAGAGCAGCATGAGGCAGAACTGTTGGCTGGCCAGCACACACAGTGGCACAAATGTGTTATTGCTCTGATAAAGGCACACAATAACCCTGTCATTTAGGCAGACAGGCATGTCTGGCAAAAACGGACTATTGGAGACACGTTGGCACACAATGATGTGACAAATTATTTCCTGAAGTCATTTTTTTGGACATGTTAAAACAAAAGACTCCTGACAGGTCTTGACGAATGCAGTTTTCTGTCTGGCATTGATGTATTTCCTTTTGCACCAGAAAGTTTGGGTGGGACATATCGAAGGAGACCGAAATGATTAAAATGAAAATCAATTTCACCCCTGTACAGTCAACATATGTACTGTATTTTGTTTTCCTGCTTATTCAGCTGTAAATGCATAAGATTGATATTTTTAAGGCTGTTAATGCATTTCTTTAACTAATTTGGGGTTCATTATGTTCTTTCCATGTTTTTAATGCATTTTAAGGTATTTAGAATCTGCTATTTTAACACGAGTGAGAAGAGTGAAGAGCGCTGTTGCATAAATATTGTAGTGTATTTTGCTATGAGAATACTCCAAACAGACACCCAGAACTTCTATTTTTTTAATGCCTGTATATGCCTTTGGAATAATATTCTGGAAAAACAGAAAATATATAGAAAACATGATGCATAACATGAAAAAATATGTAAAAGAAAACACAGGCTCATGTCTTTATTTAATTATTGTATATTTGTAATGAATTCAGGGTTTCTTGTGCGTGGTAAGAAAAAGAGCAGTGTTACAGAAATGCGTTATGTGTTATATTACCCTGCGATAAAAATATCATTAAGGTCTGCAATTACACTTGCACTAAAGGACTGCGTGTAAAGAGTCTTTCTATGCAATATTTTACTTCGAGCTTAGCTCACTGCTATTTTTAATGCCTAGAAAATATAACAGGCACATTAATATACATATTAAAAAAATTACATAGGGGCCTGGGTAGCTCAGTGGTAAAATACGCTGGCTACCACCCCTGGAGTTTGCTAGTTCGCTAGTTCGAATCCCAGGGCGTGCTGAGTGACTCCAGCCAGGTCTCGTAAGCAACCAAATTGGTCTGGTTGCTAGGGAGGATAGAGTCACATCGGGTAACCTCCTCTTGGTCGCTATAATGTGGTTCGTTCTCGGTGGGGCGCATGGTGAATTGAGCGTGTTTGTCGCGGTGGATGGCATGAAGCCTCCACATGCGCTATGTCTCCGTGGCAACGCGCTCAACAAGCCACGTGATAAGATGCGCGGGTTGACTGTCTCAGATGCGGAGGCAACTGGGATTCGTCCTCCGCCACCTGGACTGAGGCGAATCACTATGCGACCATGAGGACTTCCAGCGCATTGGGAATTGGGCATTCCAAATTGGGAGAAAAAGGGGAAAAATAACCAAAAAAAATTACATAAAGGCAAAACACCAGGTCTGTTATATAATATGAGGTATCAGCACATTACATAAATATTCTAAAATAGAAAGAATGTGTTTACAGCTTCTATGTTATTTATTTACTGCATACTTGCGTTGAATTCAGAGTTTGTATGTGTGCGACAAGTAAAAGAGCACAGCACCTGTGTTCACCAGTTGTTAGCGCCAACAACACGCTGGATTGTGCAGCAGCAGCGACTATGGAAAAATGGCAAAAAGCTCTTATTTCATTGGTCAGTCAGTTTTCATTGCAGTCAAAATAAAAAATTTTAAAAAAGGATTGATCTCCATAAAAAAACAAAACCTTTGGATTGTTGGCGGACGATTTGTCAGACCCAATAACGGCATGGGAGTCCATTGTTCTAACATTCACACTAAAAATTCGGTCTCGGTGTGAATAGGCCTGTTTTAAGAGGAGGGACTTTCTCATTCTAGAGAGCATTTGATTGGATAAAACTCTGTGTAGTGCAAGATGATGTCATCAATACCTTTTAGTCTGTTTTCCTAAAAAATAAAGACTGTAAATTTAAAAAAGGTATCTTTTCTAAATGTTAATTTTGTCAACTTTGAGGAGTACACTGCCATATAGATGACCTCAAAGCTACAAAACAAGTTTTTCATGACCATTTTCCACACTCTTACAATTAAAATGGCTCCATTTTGGAACGGAACACCAACTTTTCCCGGTCCAATCAATTCCCAGTGGATAAATTATTCGCAATATGCCCTCCATTTTATTTCTCATTGAATATCCTGTTTCACTTGGAAATACGGCACATTACAGAAGTAAAATGGTTTGCAAATGCTATTTCATGTTGACTTAAAGGAATTTGTTTTTTTGGAGTCCAAGTTCTTTGTCGCTGGAGTAATTTTTTGTACTATTACTGCATGTTTTATTGTCTGTCTTATACTGTTGGTGGTGAACCCAAAGACAATTTTCCACACTGTGGACAGTAAAGTTTCTTAATGTTCCCTCGAGTGCTTCACAAATCCAGAACACAGCGCTAAAATCCCAACATCATTAGAGCTGTCTCACTTCAGTGTGTTATTTAACAGGTTTTATTTCACACTATTGCTGAGTCTTGCTGCTGTATTTTATCATTCTGGCATTGATGCTGACTCTGTATGTTTAAGAGGTGGCCAGCTCACTTTCCAAATGTCATGTGCTAACAAACCCAAAGCAAACGTGTTAAATGTGCGGCGCGTGCATGCTCAGAAACTCGTGCATGATTACTGTCTCTTTCAACAGCTGTCGGCTCCGCCTAATTACAGCCCTGGCATCAATGATAGCGAGTCTTGGAGAGTTTAGCGGAGGGCAAATGCACAAATACAGTAAAGGAGGTTGGACTGATTTTCTAAGTGGATGAACTTGTGGCTATGCATTACAGATGGGGTTTGCTCTGTGTAAACAAGTGCTGCTGCTTAAGTCATATTAAACCCAGAATATTCCTTTAAAACCTAAATCCTCCCTTTGGAATCACAGAGAAGGCTGCAGATATAACATTATGAGTCACCCAATTGGTGTGCGGTCACAGGTCCTCTTCCCTGTCGCCCTGGGGTCGTCCACAGCGTCCGTTGTTGGTTTAAATCAGGAAAGACTGGTGTGAGGACATTCTGGGTCTCAGGTGGAGTCAGTCTGACTCACTAAATACCAACCTCAGTATTCTGTGTATACCATTAATTAGATTTCAAGGCCCCGGGTTCCCTATCTCTCAATGGCTTGCATGAGTCAGAATAAGTCAGACTTTAAAGAAAAATGCAGGACAGTGGGTTCCACTCAAGACAGAGTTGCTGCCTATTTAGAGTGTTCCAAATCAGTGACTAATAAATCATGTTACTATACTTACATTTTTGCTAAATGATTTGGCTCGTTGTATGTATCACAGCAGTTCCCTGGTGAAATGAGCTCTAGAGGCGTTACAACAACAATGACTTATATTCACTTTCACACAAATCACGAGTAAAATGGCAGATTATCAGTTTATAAACACTTTCTTTTCGCCCTGTTCCTTACACAATGCTATCTTATGACAGATCAGAGTCCACCACACATTCCAACCAGTCTAAAATGGTATATACTAGAATTTTACACTCTCTTAAGAAAATGCCTGTGGTGTTTGCCTGTGCCAAACTCTGCACCATGATGCTTGGGTGTTCTTGGTGGTTGCTAGGTGGTTGCTAGGTTATTGTGTTTGCAAGGTGGTTGTTAAGGTGTTCTGAATGATTGAAAAGTGGTTGCTAGGGTGTTCTGGTTGGTTGCTAGGTGGTTACCTACCACTTAGGTCTCTATTTTTTAAAGTCAAGTAAAGCCTTTTATAGGTACATTATATATGCCATTATACATGTCTCTCCTGCAGTGTAAGTGTTTGTTTTTTTCCCCTGCATTTTTCATCTGAATAAAAACAATTGTCCACTAAGAAAATTAATAGCACATCAAGCTGCATGATTTGAGGTGCTAGTCATGTCCGTAGCAAAAATGGTGCCAAATGTAATACTTAGAGAGCAATAGTTAGTGATGCTTACCCTAGCACACACCACTTGAAAGCCCCTTTACTACCACAAATGCACACACACACTGCAGTCCATTCCCATTAGTTTGCCACGTTCTCTCACCTTGCACGAAATGCACCCAGGACAAGCATGTGCGGTGTGGAAGTGTGTGTGTGTGTGGACAGCACGTCCCGTCAGCAAAGAGCTGAAAGCTCGTGTTTAAATGAGACAGAGGGACGGCACGCTGTCACCGCCAGACTGAACGAATTCAATTCACAGTGAAAAGACGAAGAAACTGGCAGGCCTGTGCCAGCAAATGGCCCGTTCTTAGAAAGTATCTTGTTTGTTTTGCAACATATTGATGGAAAGGCTTCAAGGAGATCCTTGATGTACATTTCCTCTGGTAATTTGTGGTGAAACCAAATTGCACTTGTCTGTTCTTGACTATATGTCTATATGTTCTGTATGTACAGTCCAACATCACCACAGTATATATGAACTTATGTAAGCCTATGTTATCCATAGAATCGGTCTTATAGCAGTTAAAGTATTGGACTGCTAACCAAAAGGTTGTAAATTCCATCCCAAGCTAGTTTAGCAGTAGAAAGTGTGATGTCATCATTTGGCACTAGAATGTGTGATGCCATTTTCATTCAGCAGTATAACCTGTGACGTCATACTCTTATGATAGTAGCATCTGTGATGCCATATGCATTTGCCAGTGTAATCTGTAATGTCATAATCATTTGTTTTCTACCTGGCTGAAGCTGGTCATTAGCTGCTCTAAGCTGGTTTAGGTGGTTGATCAACTTGACTACCAGTTTGTTGTGCCGACCCGGGGTGCATTTCTGGCACAATGACGTAACTCACTGCTTAACCATCATAGTATGATGCATCGTTGGAGAAATTAACTAGCTAGTCACGACTGTTTCCTGAAACCGTAGTAACTACTGTATGTCGCACATCCATCGTTCATACCACGTTGGTTCAACAATATAGAGCTGTCGTTAATGATGGTCAAGCAGGGGGTGGAGTAGTAACTTCTGTGCATATCAAATTATAAAACAGAAAGTTGTTTAATGCTTGAAAGCTGCTAAAGGCACGAAAGTGGCGTGCGCTGTGTAATGCCACAGATGCATTGCGCTAAAATAGTGGGGTTTCCCTCTACATCAGACTTCGGGTATTCCCCAGTGCACTCCTCACAACATATAAACGCCACTTATGCATTAACATAAACACATAAAAGCTGTGTTTTACGTCACAAACCATGTGTGTTAAAGCGCTTTCTCTTTACAGCCTTTAATCCCTTAAACGCCTGTATTTGTGTTTGCATTACGTTTTAGAACGCCACTTTCTGCAAAGCCCCGTAATACGCCAATTTACTTAAGTGCATGCAAACATTGTCAAAGTCTTGACAGAATGAAAGATATACGTATATGGAATAATAGATAGCAAAGTGGAATGATGTCCACACAACAAACTAACAAGGAACCCTTCTTCCAACCACAGGTGAAGAGCTGTTTGAAAATGTTCATTGGAACTACGGTTTTGGGGAAAAACACCAAATCGTTGAACTGCAGTATGTTGACAACAATGGAACTTGCGACTATAGTGGGCTAACGATGATTTGGGGAAATGCATCCCTGATAGATCTTGGTCAACCAGGTTAGGGCTGGTAGGCCACCTTGACTAAGCTGGTGGTGAGTTGGTCAACCATGTTTCAAACCACTAGTTTGAACAAGTTGACCAGTCTTAAAGAAAGTGTAACCTGGTTTATACAGCAGGGATGGCCTTACTTTACTGGTAACATTGTCACCTTGTCCCATGCTTGGGTGGTTTACCGATCTTAAAGGCCACCCAGCTGGTCTACTTTGTTGGTTTCAGAGGGGTTTTGGGCACTGGAAACTGCTTAAGTTGGGAGACCAGCTAACCAACCTGCTAAAACAGCTAAACGCCAGTTTGGTGAGGCTGAGAGACCAGCTGACTTAGGCTGGTTTAAGCTGTTTTCTAAGAAGGGTTGTGTTGTCAGAATCTTGACAAATGTTAACAAACTTCTGAACCAGCAGACTAGGAACACTGCAGGCATTTTACAATGGATGTGGTTTTTCATTTGTGCTTTTCAGAAGCCTCATTTGCATAGCTGTGACGTTCAGCTAACTCCTCTGCCCTCTGCTGCTATCATTAGCATTGGGCTAACACGTCGCAGGCGTCCTGAGTCAGTACAATCTGCTGTTCGGGGCTCGGAGCCAGTTAGATTCCTCATTAAAACACGGCGGGATGCCAGCTAAAGACAGATCACAACAGAGAAAATTACCTGCTTTCTCCTTTTGGTGAAATGAACTCAGTCCTGCATCTGATTAGCAGGAGCTAAATTATAGCTTGCCAGAAAAAAAAAAGGTAATTTCAGGGAAAGTGCATTTTAGGTCGCTGTACTTACATTACACTGGAATAATACGCTTTATTGCTTGTTCTTGCTAAGACCGCAAAGAGGTAAATTAAACTGGGACAACAAAATTAAGTTCTGTACTATGTTTAGGATTTTTAGCAGTTCTGTATATGATGTCATACTCATTTGGCAGTATAATGTTTGATGTCATAAACTGAATCTAAATTTCGTACTGAATTAGATTAATTATGACATCACACATTCTACTGCAAAATGAGTTTGACATCAAGTACTGTATTCTTCTGGAAAACAATTATCTCTTCCAAATCATTATGACATCACACACACACACACACACGACTACCAACTGGTTATAACATTGTACTTTCACTTCAGACACTATTTATCCTCTCCAAACTCTTTTATAATGATCATTACCAGGCTCTTGAAGGGATAGTTCACCCAAAAATGAAAATTCTGTCATCATTTACTCACCCTCATGTTGTTCTCCTCAGCGATGTTTAATGTATAGTAACACGGTAAATAAAGTGCTTGTTAAAAAATGTGGTCATATAATAAAATAAGCCTAATTTTCTTTCTGCAAAATCTCATTTCTCATGTTCTTTTAATTTTGGGGGTGAAATGTGGTCTGGACATGTTTTGGTGAGATTCACCCAATTATGTTTCAGTAATCAAGATCACGACTGGAAAAAAATATATTTACCAATTTACCTGAATATTTTGCATGAATAATTACACTCTCTATTTTTAAAGGGATTAAAGAACTCATTCCATTTGTGCTCAGATGTTGTCTTTGGTTTATTACATATTCAGCTGGTGAAATTATAAGTTTTTTTTTACGATTATTTCTCTTTTTTGCTCCAGTGCTACATAATGTCAAGAGTTTGAAATGATGAGTTAATGAGTTCTCAGTTTCTCTCCTCAGCTCTGAACTTAAATTCCACTCAAATATCACTAATCACTTGGTTTAACTAATTACTGAATGTTTTAATGAGCCCACAAATCATTTCAGTGACATAGTAAGTGGTTCTCTTTGTGTTTTTGAGCACTTTGGCTCTTGTTCTCGTGGTTTATTTCCTCTCACTCTATTTACAGCTGTGTTTTAAGCAAATATGTTTTATGAATTCATTACTAGCAGATTGCAGCACACTTGCTTTCACAATCTAATTTAATAAGATTTTGTAGGTTTTTTGAGAATTGTTTCTGCAGTCTTTGCTGCTCGTGCAAACCTTTATGTCTTTTTTATTTTAATAATTTGTTTTTCTCATTGTATGTTTCCTAGTTTAAGTTCTCTGGAGATCCCGACTTTCTGAAGCTGTGTGTACTTCTCTTCTGGCAATAAAAGGGGGCAGAACAAACAGATTTACACTTTATCTATCTGTCTGCCTGCCTGCCTGCCTGCCTGTCTGTCTGTTTGTCTGTCTATCTATCTTGTCTGTCTGTCGCACTATCTAGCTATTTATCTATCTATCATCTGTCTGTCTGTCTGTCTGTCTGTCTGTCTATTTAGACTGTCTGTCTGTCTGTCTATTTAGACTGTCTGTCTATCTATCTTGTCTGTTTGTCACATTGTCTATCTGTCTGTGTGTCTGTCTGTCTGTCTGTTTATCTATCTTGTCTGTTTGTCACATTATCTATCTGTCTGTCTGTCTGTCTATTTAGACTGTCTGTCTATATATCTTGTCTGTTTGTCACATTATCTATCTATCTATCTATCTGTCTGTCTGTCTGTCTGTCTTTCTGTCTGTCTGTCTGTATATTTAGACTGTCTGTCTATCTAGCTTGTACATCTGTCTGTCTATTTTGTCTGTCTGTCAGTCTGTCTGTCTATTTTGTCTGTCTGTCAGTCTGTCTGTCTATTTAGACTGTCTGTCTATCTATCTTGTCTGTCTGTCACATTATCTATCTGTCTGTCTGTCTGTCTATTTAGACTGTCTGTCTATATATCTTGTCTGTTTGTCACATTATCTATCTATCTATCTGTCTGTCTGTCTGTCTGTCTGTCTTTCTGTCTGTCTGTCTGTATATTTAGACTGTCTGTCTATCTAGCTTGTACATCTGTCTATCTATTTTGTCTGTCTGTCAGTCTGTCTGTCTATTTAGACTGTCTGTCTATCTATCTTGTCTGTCTGTCACATTATCTATCTATCTATCTATCTATCTATCTATCTGTCTGTCTGTCTGTCTGTCTGTTTAAACTGTCTATCTATCTTGTCTGTCTATCACATCTATCTATCTATCTGTCTGTCTGTCTGTCTGTCTATCTATCTATTCTGTCTATCTATCTATTCTGTCTGTCTGTCCTTTTGTCTATCCTTCTGTCTGTCTGTCTGCCTTTCTTTTCTTTTATCTATTGATCGATCATAATCTATCAAATGTACAATGTATTTACAGTATTTCCCGGATGTATTTTCTATTTATTGCCGGCCAGTGGCTAACTGTTGGGTTTATCTGTCCAGCTGACCTTTCTAGATGTTTTGTTATTTCCACGAAGATTTGATGACTTGTATGAGCCAGAGTCTTCAGAGATGTTGACATTACACAAGAGTCTGTTACTGAGCAAAACATAACGAGAACATGTTAAAGACATAACTGGGTTCAGACCTTCAGTTCTCAGTATCTTGAGGTAATGTGCAGTGAGTCACAGATGTGCTGCTGTATTTCAAAGACCTCTAATAGAGCTTTTCCTTCATTGGGCTGGTGTGAATTAGACCTGTGCGTCTGTGACTCAGGGCACACCGGATACGTCAGTCTAGCAAGGATGCTTCTAT
The DNA here is from genome assembly GCF_019703515.2 of Myxocyprinus asiaticus. NCBI lineage: Eukaryota > Metazoa > Chordata > Actinopteri > Cypriniformes > Catostomidae > Myxocyprinus > Myxocyprinus asiaticus. Next base: position 2,291,597 of record NC_059382.1, read on the forward strand.
AATGGTTTTGTTTGTTTGCATTGTTTGTTGGAGCTGTGCTGTGCTGACATAGAAAGGTTAGAAATCGTGTTCTGTGACTTCCATGCTTGTCTTTGCCTAGAGGATGAGTTCACAAGAAAACATGATGTAAATACACATGAAGGAGCTCTTCCCTCCCCAGGTGTTTCCTGAAAGCTGAATTCACTGAATATCTTTCAAATATTTCTGCACTGCTGCGTCCTGTCGCTGTTCATTATATATTGGATGGATATTTCTGTTGACCTACTGTACATCGATTTGGCCTTTTGACTGGTTCAGGTTGTTGTTTGTCAGTACACAGATTCCTATTGAAAAGAAAATTTATTAGATCAAATTAGATCTCATTAATGTTTTAATTGTTTCTTGAGTCAGCAATAAGAAACGAGAGCAAACGGAAACCATTTCTCATAAAATTCTTCCAAATCTACTCAATCTGAGCTATGCTTTTATAGCTTTATACTCTTACTCTATGTCAACAATTGACTCCTTTTGCCTATTTTTATTTCTCCAAATGAATTTTAGGGGACACATCTGAGACAAAATTGATACTGAACTACATTAAGTCTAATGAGTGGTGAAAGAGCAACCCCTAAGCAATAATTTTACCTCTAGGCTGACATAATATACTATTGCTTCCATGTGTTATTGAACACACATGGATGTGATATGAGTGTCAGAGAACTTTACTGAATTTCTTGTGCTCTGCATTTCATTCAAAACAAAAGCATGCATCTTTCATCGCTCATGAAGTGACGATATGTTATTAGCTGTCTTCTGTACTCCCATCCTGTGCTGAATCATCACCCATCAATCACTCAGTCAACCTGTCAAACCAGCCTGGAACAGCTTATTATAATTGATGTTGTCTAACATAGTCTAATACACTCCCAAAGAGATTTCCTGAAAAACACAAGAAACAGTAACTCATTATCCAATCATGTCGTTCCAAACCTGAATGATCACACTGTGAATTCAACAAGAGTAGGTTGAAGTTCTGAAGTTCCAAAATTTTAACCGCTGCCCACAGTGGCCGAAGCTGGAGGTGTTTTTGAACGTTTGGGCATGTGTGAGCCCCAATTTATGGGTAAAAAAACATCCACAGAGGGGTGCCTAAAGCAAGGTGTTTTTTTTAGTTATGACCATATGCCCTAACGAAACCCTAACCCTAGAGTAAAAATGTTGAGATCGGAAATGCAAACTTTAAATCGCATTCACTAGGAATGGGACGATATGTTGAATTTCAAGATATCACAAACCAAAAAATTACAAACCATATCGAGGCAAAACTCGATATTTCGAAATTTGAAACATTGTTTTCTGTCCATGTGATCATAAATGAAATGACCCGTCAAACATCATAATCTCTCTATTGCTTGATTTTACCCCTACTGTTCTTTTTTCCTACACTGTTTACAGGGTTCGCACAAGGTTCTTGAAGTGCTTGAATTTAGCTTTTAAAAACTGAAGTGCTGGAATACCTGGAAAATCACCATGTTTTGTGGAAAAGTGCTTGAGTTTAAAACAGACCATTTCTTCCGTGTAATGTGTGTCCATCAAAGATGAGATCCCGCTCTTCACTTTGATTTAATAATGTGTCTTTTAACATCCTTTCGTTCCTTAACAATCAGATAAAAAATTAAAAAGAAATATTCATTTTAATCACAAACAGCATGGAGACTTCTCTCTTGTTAATAAATGAACAGAAACGGGGGCCTGGGTAGCTCAGCGAGTACTGACTACCACCCCTGGAGTCGCGAGTTCGAATCCAGGGCGTGCTGAGTGACTCCATCCAGGTCTCCTAAGCAACCAAATTGGCCAGTTGCTAGGGAGGGTAGAGTCACATGGGGTAACCTCCTCATGGTCTCTATAACGTGGTTCTCACTCTTGGTGGGGCGCGTGGTGAGTTATGTGTGGATGCCTCCACACGCGCTATGTCTCCGCGGTAACGTGCTCAACAAGCCAAGTGATAAGATGCGCGGATTGATGGTCTCAGACGCGGAGGCAACTGAGATTCATCCTCCGCCACCCGGATTTAGGTGAGTCACTACGCCACCACGAGGACTTAGAGCGCATTGGGAATTGGGCATTCCAAATTGGGGAGAAAATCCAAAAAAATCAATAAATGAACAGAAACACCTGTGCGCGTCTGTGAGATGCACGTTAAACTCTTAAAGTGACAGTACCATTATAGTGCTTGTTATACAAATGAATGTAAACTTAATGCTATTACTTGTAATTTGTACACATTATTTCAAACATTGACAGCTCATATCATTATTATATATACAATTTCAAGAAATAATGTGAATTGATAAAAAGTAGAATTTTTGTATTTTTAAATAGTTAAAATGTGATTATAATAATCAAGACAAACAAATAATTTTTAAAAATGTATATACAGTTTTCACATACTTTTTCCAGACATGTTCTGTTCAGATCTATTGCTTGTTCTGCAGCTGATCAGCCTGAATGTTGCCCACTATTTATGAAGGATTCTTTGTTTGTGATCTTTTCTTATAGTGAAAGGTATATGAAAAACTCTATTATTTAAACTTTGAGCATTTAAATTGTGTATTAAAGAACTTTATTTTGATGAGAAATGATAATGTGCACAACATTTTTTCCAAAAATAAACCATTTTCTGCCATACTTTGTCATTTAAGTGATCTCATATCGAATCGAGATAATATTGAATCGTAAACCTCATATCGTATATTAAATTGAATCATGAGATAACCATATTGTCCCATCGTTAGTGTTCACCATTGTTTATGTGAATGCAAGCACTTCATTGTTGCAATAGGACCAGAATAATGTGCTTTGGACTATTATTAAGGTAATTTTTTTTTTTTTTTTTTTTTTTTTTTTTGAGCTACAGTACATGACTTCTAAAGCGATACATTTTAGCGTTTGCATTACATAACCAACTACATTTACAACCTTGTTCAAGTGTGATCAAATTGTGTAGTAGCTCAACTTATAGAGCATTGCACTTGTGATGTAAAGGAGTCATGAAGAGTCGACACGTGACCCGAAAATATCATAGAAGCACAACAAAATGATGCTGTTGTGTTTTCAGCTCACATTTGCTTTTTCTGACACTATCTGTTAGGTTTAGGTTTAAGGTGTAGGGTAGGCAGGTCAGTTTTCTTGATTTAAAACTAGAAAGAGCATTAACTTTAAAAACCTCATCTGTTTGGGAGGACATTTTACTCACTTTTAGTGTCACCCAGTGGACATTTCATCTCAGAACTGCCGCGATACATGTAATGAACCACATAATATCATATTGCAAAAATGTCACCAAAGACTCATAATTTCAAAGTCGACTTTTTCCAATGCTTGCCTAATCATAACTGAAACCCTGCCGAGCTCACTGTCAGTATCTGCAAAGTTCTTCCTGTTTTCTGCAAGTGTATGATTATACACGTGTCAAACAGCTGATATGAGCACTACATACACTCTTTAGAGTGTCATGTGACCGCTCTGAGCTTTTCTAAAATGGTCTTATGTTAAAAAAACAGGATTTTCTTTTGAAGCTAACTGAATTATGACTGTTTTCAGTACAAGAAACCTTAAGTAACATTATAAGTGGACTTAAAGGTAAAAAATGTGAGTGGTGTTTGTCCATGCAAAACTCACGACCGTGACGCGAGGGTGTTGCTATGTGGTTGTTAAGGTGTTCTGAGTGAGCATGTTGCTGTATGGTGTGTCTGAATCTGTCTGGATTTTTCTGCCTAACCCCAAATATGAGCAATAGTAATAGTAATGCTTGTTTTAGCAAACGCCTACTAAATATGTTTCCTTAAAGAAAGATTCCAACATGAACCACATGGAAAGATATAGTTTTCAATGCCGTGTTAAATGCACTTTTGAAAGTCAGAGAGCTTCGAATCCTGTTGAAAAGGCGTTCTCCCCTGTGCAGCTAAACTGGGCGCCGCGCCGAGACACACGGCAGAAAAGGGTGTGTGGAAGCACTTGTTCTGCTCATTAACAGAGCTGTGAAGGATAAAGCAGTTTGTTCTCTCTCTCTGACACGCCTCAGTTAACAGCGCGTCTGCAGGAGGCGCGTGAATAATCCAAAGAAAGAAACATTGGAAGTTCTCCGTTAGGTCATTTCTGACGTGAAAGCATCCTTGTGTTAAATTTCACAGCAATGTTCTCTGGCTGAGGAGAGGAGCTTATTAAAATGCTCATTACGCTTCGGAGAGTGATTCATCTCGTTAAATTTCCCGTCATAATAGTCCGTGACTGATGAATTGGACCACACTCGGACAAAAACACCCACGTTCACCCGAGAAGCTCTTGTTTTTGTTTTCAAGATTGCATGAATGAGGCAAAAAAGAGGTACAGCGACAACGTCTTCCATGATTTACATCGCAAAAAGTCATTTTCACAATTAATCAAAGTTTTTTGTCTTATTAATACAAATCTCTAAACATCCAGAAAACAACCTACATTTTCTTGAGAAGCAAAACTGTTTAAGATATTAAGACTTGTTTTCAAAGAATATAACTTTAAAAGTTTTTTTTGTGTGTGTCAAATTGAGTAGTTTTGAGCCATTTCTTTTCTTGTTTTAAACAAAAATCTAAAAATAATAATGAACAAAAATGAGGTAAGAACAGGGTAAGAAAAATGACACTACATTAAGGTTGTATTTGTTAACATTGTATTAGTTAGGGGGTCTGGGTAGCTCAGCGAGTATTGACACTGACTATCACCCCTGGAGTCGCGAGTTTGAATCCAGGGCATGCTGAGTGACTCCAGCCAGGTCTCCTAAGCAACCAAATTGGCCCGGTTGCTAGGGAGGGTAGAGTCACATGGCGTAACCTCCTCGTGGTCGCGATTTTTGGTTCTCGCTCTCAATGGGGCGTGTGGTAAATTGTGTGTGGATCGTGGAGAGTAGCATGAGCCTCCACATGCTGTGAGTCTCCGAGGTGTCATGCACAACGAGTCACGTGATAAGATGCACAGATTGACGGTCTCAGAAGCGGAGGCAACTGAGACTTATCCTCTGCCACACGGATTGAGGTGAGTAACCGCGCCACCACGAGGACCTACTAAGTAGTAAAATTTTTGTCTTAAGACTGTCAAAATTCTAAGAAGTATGTAATTTTTCTCTTATTCTTAGACTTAAGAATAAGTGTGATTCATAAAGGTTCGTAAGTGTTAAGACTTGTTCTCAGCTCCTAAATAGTTTAAGAGTGCTGGAGATGTATCCTAACCTAGTTAGAAGTAGCACAATGTAGAGATAACACACTCTACAACAAAGAAACAATGTGCTGGACTTATGATGCAAATTGGACTTATGGGCAAATGTGTTTCGTAGTTGTGCATAATTAAATTCATCAATATAATTTTTTAATTGCAGCGCATTTTTTCATTTTATAAATACATTGAAACTCACTGTTGTGAATTAAGCTTTTAAAAAACTTTTATAGGGCTGCAACACCTAATTAATCAAATCTAAATATCACTTAAATTATTAAAAAAAAAATCAATGATGAAAAAACAAATGAAATTCTGATTAGTTGAATATCTTTGCACTAGCACTGCAACCTCCGTCAGTGGCACACACCACTTTACAGTAGTGAAAAGGGGTTATATGGGGAAAAAAATAAATTTTAAAAAGAGCTGGATCTGAAAAGAGTCCAAACCCAAACACTATATAAAATGTTTAATAAGCTCATATTTTTGTTGTGGTTGTCAGGTGCTTTGATAGATTCCTTCTGCTGTTTAATGTACTTTAGAGACGTTTAACCCTATCTCAAAATATTACATTTTACTGATAGCTGTGCGGTATGTGTAAACCCTCAACAGGCGCATTAGTGACTGACACTACAGGCTGTAGTCTTTAGCATTCTCATTAGTGCACATGCCTCCCATGCCGGAGACCCCAGTTCGAATCCCGCACGGAGCGGATCGGGAAGGACCGGTTACAATTGTACATATTATAAACTCAAAGTCATGCAAGTTTCCATTTCCATTTTGCAAAACTACTTGTCCAGCATCCAGCGAATGTTAAACTGAAATTAAATTTGGCTTTCTCATTTGATTAATCAAAGAATTAATCAACAGAAAATAACCTATTATCAAAATATTGTTTTATAATATGTAGTATTCAGTCATGAATGAATGAATGAATGATGTCATTCCAACTGGGACATATTACCCTTGCAGGCTCACTATTGGCTGATTCAGTGTTTAAGGGTAGCCATTTTGGGTCGGCATCATCGTAGTCCTTATTTCACAACACTTAAGTGTCACTTCAGTCAGCACTTAAGAATCAGCCTTAGACTTTGATGAAAGGTGCTTTTAGCATCTTTGTAAAAAGCTCCTACTCTTACACAAGTCCTACTCTTTGCTAAGAATTTGTTGACACTTAAGTCAAAGCTTAAGACCATTCTTAAGAGCATTTCTGAGAAGTTTTATTCATACAGCCCCAGGTGGTCTAACATTTTTTTCAACATTTTACACAAATGCTGCCGATTGAACTTAACTTGTGTTAAACCCAGAAAATTGCTTTTACAACAAGAAGAATTTACTTGAGAAGCAAACTGCACATGTGAACTCATATTAATTGGCGTTTAAAATGAACTAGTGAAAGCAATATTATACAGTATAAATAGATATGATCATCTGTTTATATGACCTCTTGTTTTAACCATAAATCTAAAATATTCATGAGGTAAAAAGCATAAGATTTAATCTTGATTTAAAGGAATATTCCAGGCTCAATACAAGTTAAGCTCAGCATTTGTGGCATAATGTTGATTACCACAAAAATGTATTTCGACTCGTCACTTCTTTTCTTTGAAAAAAAGCAAAAATCAAGGTTATAGTGAGACACTTACAATGGAAGTCAATGGGGACCATTTTTTGAGGGTTTAAAGGCAGAAATGTGAAGATTAAAATTTTATAAAAGCACTTTCATTAATTCTTCTGTTAAAACTCGTGTATTATTTGAGCTGTACATTTGTTTAAATCATTTTTACAGACGTTTTAGGGTTTTAAGGTTTGTTGACATTACATCATCATGGCGATAAAGTTTAAAATTGGCTATAACTTTACAAAGGAAAGGTTAATAAGTGATTTTATCACACTAAAATCATGTTAACACACATATTGTTTATGTCTTGTTCTATACTTTTGAAAAAGTGAGGATATTGACGTTCAAAAATTGGCCCATTGACTTCCATTGTAAGTGTCTCACTGTAACCCAAATTTTTTTTTTTTTTTTTTAAAGAAAAGGAGGAACAAGTCAAAATATATTTTTGTGGTAATCAGCATTATGCCACAAATGCTGTCCATTGAGCTCAACTTGTATTGAACCCGGAATATTCCTTTAAGAATGTTTAATTTCTTTTTTACTGAAAAAAAAGACAAAAATCCTGCTTAAGAAAATACTTTTTCTTCAAGTGTAAAATGCAAAAGGATCATTCGTTTAAAAAAAAAAAAAAAAACTCATCAGTGTTGGCTGTGAGTCAGAAGTCCATAGGCTTTTGTCATTTTAGTAATTCAGCTACAATGTCCATACTTTAAAAGACCACACTGACACGATCCATGTTGGAGTCACTAATTTTGCGCAAGTATGAATCTTCTTCACATTGTGAGCTGAAGTAGTTCATTTGCATTTATGTCTAATTGCCTTTTTCACTTTCCTCTTGCATTTGCCTCAGAGAAGAATGCACAGTATGATGAGTTTCAAAGCGTTTATTGAACAGACTGTAGCACTTTTTGCAAATATCACACGTTTTTTTTTTTATGTAATGCATATGGGAATGACAATCTGTCGGCTGCCTCAAGGTGAGGAAAAGGAAATTTACATTTTGTGTGCAGGTACAGCTGAGTGGTATTACAGTATAATTTATGAGAGTAGACATGTGTCAACAGGTACAGATTGTGCTATACTTTTTATACCGCTGAATTTTTTTAACATTTGTATTTTACCTTTATTTAACCCGACTGGTCAATTAAGAATACAATTGTGAATTATGGCCTGGCAGGAGTTAACCTTGTGAAAAAATAATAGATAACAATATAGGGTAAAAATAGGAGATTACATAATTTTTTGAAAAATCAATAATACAGAAAACAGAAGGAACAATATAGAAAACAAATATATGAAATAATAAAATACAGTTTACATTTTTGTAGCTATTAGTGTGCAGGGCTGCCTTTTTTGTTGTTTACACATGAGAGCGTCAATAAAATTGCACCAAACACAAAAATAATAACTTTCCTGAACAGTCCCACTATCTGCCATTGGTCGAACATACAGATAGTCCCTCCCCAAAGTCATATCATTGGCTAAACCAGAATGTCTGTGTTGGTTAATTTAGAAGCTCAAATAAACAGAGCAATGTTTTGATACCTACAAATGATATGTGCTTATTTCACTGGATGAACCCACTTTATATTAGGTGGCCTTAACTACTATGTACTTACTATTTGATACAATGTACTTATTATGTACATACATGTTGTTGCATTGTAATTACATTTAAAGTACTTGCATTAAATTACATTTGTAGTTACACTGTAAACTTTGCCCCTAACCCAACCCTTACCCCAAAACCTAACTGTAACCCCTAATCCTAACCCTAACCCTACAGTCCTTGGAATTGGCCACAATGAGCATTCACAATGGCACGTTGAGAAATGAGGTGATGAGAAATAATATGAAATAGGGTGGTCATGTAGATTAACAGACTCAAATTTGACACATCCCTCCGCACAACAGTGACTTGATAATGCGATAATGCTGCACTTTGAAGTTTGAAGACACAAACAGCTCTTGAATCAGCATGTGCTCACCGGCTCTTCACGCTCTTTAAAAGCCTAGTTAAAGGACTTGTAAATATTCAATGCCTGTCTTCCTATCTCCATCAAGATTGAGCCCTCGATTTTTACAGCAGCTTAATGGAATTCAAAGACCCACATTCTTCCGCAGAGTTGCCTTGGAAACAAAGTTCTTGGGGCTGTTTTTTTTTTTCCTCTGTTACCGGAGATGCGCTAGATCAATCAAGCGAATCGTCAGGAAGCTCTCCAGCACACAATCTCCGCAGAGGAAAGACGTTTGTGTCCCAGTTAGTACTTGAATACACACACAATTATTTCTCAGGCAGATTGGGAGGCATTATTAAACTCAGACTCGCAGAACATTGGGGGTATTGATTAAAGGCGACTTTTACGAGCTCTGCAGAAACTTTAGCACACGTATCAATGCAACTACTACATGCACATTAGATTTAATAATTCAGCGGAAATTAAGATTTTCATTAACATAAAGAAGCAGAAAGAAATCTGAATAGAAGTCTTTATTTTCTTTCCTAATGAAGCACATGGGTAGTTGGCATAAAATACATGCTTACTTTTTACAATGAGGTTCTATATGCTAACAATCATTAACTAACAATAAACATTTGTACAGCATTTATTAATCTTGGTTAATGGTAATGTATAAATATTCTATTGTTCATCATCAGTTCATGTTAGTTCATAATGCATTAGCTAGTGCATACACCTTTCAATATAAAATGTATTAGTATATATAGAAATTAACTTCAACCAGGATTAATAAATGCTACTAAAGTATTGTTCATTGTTAGATCATTATGCAATTTTTTGTTAACTAATGCTAACCTATACAAACCTATTGCAAAGTGTTACCAAATATTTTTGGAAAGTTGACATGTCCTGCAGTGTGACCAGCCTGATCTCACATAAAATTCGGCAAGTGTGTGCCGATTTTTCTTTAGCTGAAATCGGTATACATTGACCGAATTTGAAAACACTGCCTCCAGAGGTTAAAGCGGTAAGTGTTTCAGAGCATATAAACAGGTGTGACATCCATTTATGTCCAGGAGAGGTCGACAGAAGCCAGTTGTAAAAATAATTGTTTACAGTTGTACAAGGTGTAAAACAGTGAAGAGAAATGCTTATTTTATTTAATCTACCCCCCCCAACCAAAATCCAAATCTAACCCTAACCATTAGTAGAGACAAAATGCAATGTTAGGGATAAAAATGCAACCTTCTTATCACGCTCATGACTGTTTATACCAACGTGATTAGTTCCTCGTCCCATGCAACTGACGCAACGGGCTACCAGTCATGCCACGAGGGAAAGTAATTGTTGTTGAGTCATTTCAAATATGTCCGATGGGAGAGAGGGTATGTTAGTGAGTCGACATACTTAAAATTATGATGTTGATAAACAACAAAAAAAACAAATATATATATATCATGGACATGAACCAGAGCCGGTATTGAAAGTGTTTCTGCAGGTCAAAACTTTTTTATTAAATAATGAACTGGCAAGAAGAAGAAAAAACACTTATACAGTAAAGTGATTCATTATGACATTTCCATGGCTTGCCAAGAGATTGATAAATGTAATTTGTAGCTGAGTAACAGACTAACTGTTAGATGCTATCAATTTTCTCTTTTGCAGTAAATCAAATCTTTGGCAACACATAATCAGTTTGTGAAAAAATATTTCTTTTGTCAACAACCTTTAAAAGTAACACATTTGGTGAGTAATTTATGTCAAAACAGAGAGCATAATAACTGTAATGGATCATATTTGGTATTCTTGTATTACATTGCCATTTCATGTCAGATATAATTGATTAAATTCTATTAATTCTACAATAGTCTTGACATACAGTATTTTAGTCAGTCGTTTTGAAATCTATTGGGTCCTTCTATGTGAGTCTATGGGATTTTTTGTCAATTTATCCTCCACCAGACAATTATCGTAACTCTGATGACTTAGAAAAGTAAATATCACACCTCTCCTCAGTAACCAACATTATTTGAGGTATCATTCATGTGTGTTGCACAAACAGTGCAGATACATGCCTGAGCTTAATGCTTAGGGTTAAAGATGTGTTCAAATTACAAACCCTAAGTATGAGCAAAAGTAATAGTGATGTTTGACTTAGCATCTATAAATCTTTATACTTAAAGCATTTCTCTACACAAGTAAGTCATTGTTTCATACACAATCTCATTATGATATTGCATACATCATAAATTCTCACATTTTTATGTGTCATTTTCACTCATGCACAACGGGATGCTACTCTTCAAGAGTTTTCACACATGCCTGAAATAGTGGTGAATGACAGGTCAGAATGCCAGATAAATAAACAAAACAAAAAAGAGTCTCAAACGTCATGACATCCGTTAGACGTTTCGCAGGATGGACAGCTTGGGAAATGAGCCATCAAATCCAGCATCTTTACACCCTAAGTGGGTGTCTCGATAAACACAGCAAAGATTGAGAGATTATGGAGTGGGAGATGGATGTAGCACCGTAGAGAAATGCCTGGCATGGCAGTTGTAGAGGTTTTGAGTCCCATCAGGGAGTTTAAGGTTATTACACAACAAGCATTTGATGTTTTCTTGCTCAAAACCCTTTCCGAGCCGAGCCGAACCGTCTGTGCAGAGAAATCAATACAGCTAAATGGGGATCAAAGCCAGTGAACATCAGCCGTAACGCGAGAGCCATCAAACCGGATCCAAAACTGATGGATTTGAATCAAAGGGCATTTTATTCCCTACATGTCCCATCAGGTTTATTGCCACAATTTATTGTACAATTAAGTCGCTCCTACAACTGTCTAATTTTCCACCGTGTGCCTTCAGCTCAGAATCGGTCCAGAGCTCACAGAGCTATTACTCTGAAACCCAACGAATGTTGATTTAGAGCAATCGGAGAGACCATTTTGTCCATGTGAAAGACTCTGTGTATTGTGGGGGAAACGTTGTTGTTGAGAATATAATAAAAAATAAAACTCAACAAGGTCAATGTTTTTGGTCTCATTCAGGAAGTTGCTTATACTGTTTATTTTTCCTTGAACCTCTACATGAAAGGTTATGAACAGCTACAATAAGTTGTAGGAGAACATTATCAAAGAAATAGCTTGGTTTCAGTAACACACTGCATGTTTCAAGCAAAGGTATAGCTGAAACAGGATAATCAATGGATTAAATGTACCGCGGGACTTGATTTTATCCATTGGGAATTGATTGGATAGTACACCGTTCAGCCACAACATTAAAACCACCTGCCTAATATCGTGTAGGTCCCAAAACAGCCCGTTCAGGCATGGACTCCACAAGAACTCTGTAGGTGTCCTGTGGTATCTGGCAACAAGACGTTAGCAGCAGATCATTTAAGTCCTGTTAGTTGCGAGATGGGGCCTCCATGGATCGGACTTGTTGGTCAAGCACATCCCATAGATGCTCAATCGGATTGAGATCTGGGAAATTTGGAGGTCAAGTCAACACCTTGAACTCTTTGTCATGTTCCTTAAACCATTCCTCAACAATATTTGCAGTGTGGCAGGGCGCATTATCCTGCTGAAAGAGGCCACTGCAATCAGGGAATACTGGTGCCATGAAGGGGTGTACGTGGTCTGCAACAATCTTTAGGTAGGTGGTACGTGTCAAAGTAACATCCTCATATATGCCAGGACCCAAGGTTTCCCAGCAGAACTTTGCCCAGATCATCACACTGCCTCTGCCACTGAAGTCTGCCTTCTTCCCATGGTGCATCCTGCTGCCATCTCTTCCCCAGGTAAATGATGCACATGCACCCTTGGCGCCCATGACGCTGTCGCCGGTTCACCGGTTGTTCTTCCTTGGACCACTTTTGGTAGGTACTAACCACTGCATACAGGAACACCCCACAAGACTTGCCGTTTTGGAGATGCTCTGACCCAGTCATCTAGCCATCACAATTTGGCCCTTGTCAAAGTCGCTTAGATCCTTACGCTTGCCCATTTTTCCTGCTTCCAACACATGAAATTCAAGAACTGACTGTTCACTTGCTGCCACCCACCCCTTGACAGGTGCCATTGCAATGAGATATTCGATGTTATTCACTTCACCTGTCAGTGGTTTTAATGTTGTGGCTGATCAGTGTATACAGTAAATTGGTCTTTATATTAATGGTTCTTAACTGGTGGTTCGCAACCCAAAAATGGGTTGCAGGCCTTTTCTTATAGGGTCGCAGACAGCAGGGAAAAACTATACTAAATGCAAATAATAAAATGCAACCAACCATTTAATTCTGTACAGTTAACATTACAAAATAAATGCACTTATCAACTTTTAAAATGAAGGAGAAAATGTTTCTTTTTTCGCCTTTTTGATTTAATTGAAAAGCCTACTTTTTCTAACTTGTCCTAGGCTGTTTGTCTGATTCACATGACATTTGGTATGTATCATATAGAAATGCTCCTTACAAAAATTTATTAAAAAATTTGATTCATTTAATTATTTAGGAGATTTTTGCCAAAACGATTTTGGGTATTGCCAAAAATGACTAATTGGCTTGTATCTTGTGAGCACAATATCCGAACTTTACGAAATTTGGAACACGTGGACAATAGGACATTCTGAGGGTACAAGCCAACTTTCATAAATTGCTGATGCTAGGAGGTGCTATAACTTCAGAAACTCCTAATTGTGCAACTGTGATCAAAGAAGTTGAAACGTGAAACCAAAAAAATTCCTACCTATTTCTTCAAATTTTGTTATTTTGTTCATGTTCTCTTCACAGGTACTTGAACCCCAATAATTACCCTTTGCTGCTATATTTAAATAAAAAATTATTACATTTTAAATGTAAGATCAAAAAATGTGTTTCTTACATTTTCTGAAATAATGTGCACTGATAAATTGTGGTATTCAATGCAATTGCAGATCTATATGAAACATGAAATCTAATGTGTCCATTCTGTGTGTTTTTGTCGGACCAGGAAGCTGATGCATCATGGAGAGGCTGGTGTTTTGTGTGTTGGTGTTTGGCGTTCTGGTGGAGGCTCAACACTGTCCCGGTCGATGCATCTGTCAGACCATCTCACCGACGCTCACCCTCCTATGCGCCAAGACTGGACTGCTATTCGTGCCCCCAACCATCGACCGCAAGACCGTAGAGCTTCGCCTGACCGACAACTTCATCACTGCTGTCCGTAGGAAAGACTTCTTAAACATGACAAGTCTGGTGCACCTCACGCTATCACGCAATACCATCAGCCAGATTGCTCCACATGCGTTTTTGGGACTCAGGGCTTTGAGAGCGCTACACATGGAGGGAAACCGTCTAACTGTCATTAATAGCGACCAGCTGAAGGGTTTGATCAACCTGAGACACCTTATACTGGGCAATAATCAAATTCACCAGATCGAACTGTCCTCCTTTGACGAGTTTGTGTCCACTATTGAGGACTTGGATTTGTCCTACAATAACTTGAGGACATTACCATGGGAGGCTATAGCCAAGATGACCAACATAAACACGCTGACGTTGGACCACAATCTAATTGACCACATTGGTGTAGGGACCTTCACACTCCTCACAAAGCTGGTACGGTTGGATATGACGTCAAACCGCTTGCAGAAGTTGCCTCCTGACACTCTTTTCCAACACGCCCAAGTATTGTCCGACCCAAAGATGTCCAGCTCGTCCAAGCTGACAGTGAGTTTTGGTGGCAACCCTCTTCACTGTAACTGTGAGTTACTCTGGTTGCGTCGGTTGACGAGGGAAGACGATCTCGAGACTTGTGCTTCTCCGGAACATCTGATGGACAAGTATTTCTGGTCAATCCAGGAGGAGGAGTTCATCTGCGAGCCACCTCTCATCACCAAGCACCAGGTCACCAAACCCTACGTCATGGAAGGTCAGGGGGTGGCCCTAAAGTGCAAGGCAATGGGCGACCCGGAGCCCACCATACACTGGCGCTTTCCAGACGGCAAGTTGGTGCACAATAATTCTCGTACAATCCTCTACGACAACGGCACTCTTGACATTCTCATAACCACTTTGAAGGATAGCGGTGCCTTCAACTGCGTCGCCTCTAATGCGGCTGGAATTGTCACAGCCGCAGTGGAGGTCAACATGATTCCATTGCCCTTGTTTGTGAACAACACTGGTCACATGAGGGAGGCGGACCCGGGACTCTCTGACATTACCACCTCAACCAAATCTGGTAACAATGACACAAAGCCCCAAAACAAGAGAGTGGTCGTAGAGGAACTGAGCGCCAACTCTGCCGTGATCCATTGGCCTTCAGAACGCCACATTCCTGGAATCCGAATGTATCAGATACAGTATAACAGCACTGTAGATGACACCCTGGTGTACAGGTGAGGAATTTAAGCATATCTGAGGTTTATTGCGTGAATTAAGGGTGTTACAGTAGATTGCGTTTGAGAAATCTTAATTTCTAAGTCTGCAGGGGCCATAAGAAATGGTTGCATGTTCAGTTTCAGGCTGAAGTGAATAATGAGATGGACAGATACTTAGATCCCCAATTGTGCTTTTAAACAAAGCACTTAACCCCAGGTTACTCCACCTGAATGGCAATTAGTATGCTGTCTAATCTTTCTATCTAAGTCATTAGATAGACAGACAGACAGACAGATAGTATTGTACAGTAAACAGAGATGATAGATAGATAGATAGATAGATAGATAGATGGATAGATGGATGTAATTATTAATTTTGTGATGTTCAAACGTGTATGATCAGTGGAAGATTCAGATTTACAATGTCACTAAGAAAGGATGTCTGTGTGATTCAGTACAGTATTCTAATGCCATCCCTCCCGACACTCGGCGCCTGAGACCACGCATAATGGAATTTAACATCTGCAATGGCAGTGCAGCTAGCAAGCAGTAAAACACTTGTGACATTTATTGCCGCTCGCAGAGCTTCACTGCAGGCTACAGGTGCATTACACCAGAACAATCTCAGAGAATGTGCATCTGCTGAGAGCTGCCCTGCTTTTAAACACAACAACTTCATCTCACTAAGTAACTGAAAAAACATAGAACAGAGCCTGCATTAGGCCATCATTAGACAGTGACATAGCTTTGAATTAAAATGGGTTTCCTTTTTCAATAAAAATGGGGAAAACACACGGACTGTGAATGAGGCGGAAACAAGCAACTATTGATGACTGCTTTCAAGGACAAACAGTATTTTTCAGAGGAAGCCATGAAAGCTTTTCAGGTGAATTGAGCACATTTACAATTAAACGGTTTGTGTGTTTGTGAGCGGGGGTTTGAGTGGCCGGTTCAAGAGAGACCATTTGGAAATCTCAGAATTTCATAGGCATTTCTCATGGATAGGGTACATTTTGATGTCCAATTACTTTATAACTATTACAGGTACAAATCTCATCAGAAGTGTTTGAGATGTTAAATAAATATAGACACTGAGCATGTTTACGTGCACGTTCTTACACCGACTATGCTTAACAAGCCGACAACGTATAAGGGCATGTAAACACCTTAAACTGTTTTCCTTAATCAGGGTATGGTTGTAAATGGTTTAAGCATTAACCAATCAACACATGTAGATTTTTGCCCACTACCACGGTTTTGTGTTGCATGTAAACACCTTTACTGGCATTCTTACTGGTTCAACAAATGTGCACAAATGTCTGAGTTTTGACGTCAAAAGCGGAGACTAATCTGATTATTTAAAATGGCATTTAAATGTGGTTATCTTGCGTTATCTGATTTTTTTTAATTAGCTGATTGTTGGTAGTTATCAGTGTATTGGTGTGCATGTAAACACTCTTGTGTTTATTAAAATAGATTATGTTAGGTAAACGATTGTCCAGCATAAAATTAATAGAAAAGTAGGTCATTTAAAATGCATCAAATGTTTGTATTTGTCAAGCTGAGCCATTAAGCCCTGTTACCAAATTTATTCTAAGAAGAATGATGGAAAAAGCATTTCTCTTTAATGTATGGGAAAGATAACTTTATCAGTGACGACTAAACCAGCATTTGGTCCCAAACAAGGCAGCCACTATTGATTGATTGTTTAATTTCTGACAAATTAATAAATATAAATGTAATTTAGGCTAAATCTGCATCAGTGCTACTTACAGACTTGGTACCCATTTTGGCAAAGTTTATTATGTTTACATAGAATTGTATACATTTTGTTTATTTAATATTTAATGCTAGATATTGCAAATTCACAGAAATCATGGATTTACAATCCATTTATAAATGTCCAGAATTTTGGTAACAGGGTTGCAAAACGTTAAACACTTTCTTTCAATGACTATTTGTTGAAAAAGAAAAAGAAAAGTTTCAGGTCTTATTTTAGACCCTATTCATTGGAAGTGGCCACAATGTATACACACACATCGTTTCAATAAATGGAGTCAACCACAAAGATCTCAAATAGACTGAAAAGGGACAGAGAAAAAAACAAAACAAAAAAAAAGCAGAGAGAATTTGCATAATAACAGGTTGCTTAAAGATCAGCTGAATTATTGATAACCCCAAAGACCCCAAAGTAACTTAAACCCACAATGGGGCGGATATGTCACTGTGAGGTTTAAAGGTTAGACGCAGTCGATATTAAAAGCCTCTGTAATAGAAAATGGTAGTACGTTAGATTAGTCCACACTTAAAAAAATAAATAAAATCTGCATACACTGAGTCACTTACAATTGTGGCTCAGTGGTTAAGGCTCTGGGTTACTGACCAGAAGGTCAGGGATTCAAGACCCAGCACTGCCAAGATGCCACTGTTGGGCCCTTGACCCTATCTGCTCCAGGAGTGCTGTATCATGGCTGACCCCAGCTTAGCTGGGATATGTGGAGAAAAAAAAGAGTTTCACTGTATATGTGCAAATGAATAATATGTGACAAAAATAAAGGCTTCTTCAACTGAAGTTAACATACAAGTTTTAACAGAAGAATTAATGCATACATTTCTAAGCTTCAAATTTCTGCCTTTAAACACTTCAAAAATTGGCCCCATTCACTTCCAGTAAATGCCTCACTGTAACCTTGATCTTTGCTTTTTTATGAAAAGCAGGAACGAGTAGAAATAATTTTTTTGTTGTAATCAACATTATGCCATAAACACTGTCGATTGAGCTTAACTTGATTTGATTCTGAAATATTCCTTTAATTAAAATGTATATTATAAACTTTAAAAACATAATACTTCAAAACAAACAAAGTTAAGCATATTTAACCATTTGTTTAAATCCTGGCCATATTTCAGAAATGATGTTCTTTATGAGGAAAATGAAGCTGATTTATCCAATTCATTCTTAAAATTATTGCTTCTCATTACTAGAATAATACATCACCCTGGACAGATGCAATGTTTGTTTTTTTAATCAGCATAAATTAATTTCAGGATGTCAAACACCTTGTTAAAATTATACTTCACACACAGTGTCATATTTTTTCGCATTACAGCGATGAGAATTTGGGAAGACCTTTCTTTATTTGTCGTGAAAATAATGTTACAATGCAAAAAAAAGATCTTAATTGTCCTAAAATAGACTCCAATTTCTGCTAAGCAACACATGATTTCTTATTAGTTTTTTCTAATTTAGGAGTGAAATATGCCCCGGTCATTTCATGGAAGTTCAACCTTCCTTTTCTTTTAATTTAGGAATTAAAATGGTCACTGACAGAAAGAAGCTGTTATAAATGATTTAACATTGAGGAAAACAGCACCCTGCGTTGCTACTTTAAAATATGCACTACTTGAGCCCCTAATTGCTCGTCAGTGGCTGATGAGAACGAGGCCTGGGGACTGATGCAATTTCATCAGCATCTGCGTTAGAAAGACATTAGACTGAAATCGGTTCAGACAAAGTCAAGCCTGCGATTGTCTGCTATAGCAAACATGGGTCAGCAATGCATCAGTTCATTCTGATTCAAGAAATCAACACGCTTCTACAGCAGACTTCTGATGCTTGCCAGACAAATATACAAGCAAATAGACGAGTGAGTGACTGTTTGAACTGAGAGATTGATTTCCAGGGCGTCTCTTGAACCGTCTTGCCACAGATTGAATCTAAAATGCCACTCATTCACATTGACATAAAAGAAAGGACAGAAACCAGTTGATCTGAAGATATCTTCACATTTTGGAGAGATCAAACCAAATACAGTACATTATCTGTGCGTAGTTGCAATCTGGGTCACAAATTGATAATTCCCAGAGGACTGTGTTATTGCTCAGAGGTTGAGGAGACTTAAATGTGTTTTTTCTTTGAAGTATCAACTTTGTCTTAGAATGAATTAAAATAGACGTAAATGAGTCAATTGTTGACATGCAGTAAGAGTATAGATCTATAAAATAAATGTGCATAGCATAGCTCGGATTATTTGATAAGAAATGTTTGAGTTCTTTTGTCTGTAAACATAGCATACACTCAGTTTCAGGTATATTTAGGTGTTTGAAAGCCACTTTTTTCCATCTGTTGATTAATGACGTGAATTATGGTGAATTATTCCGCAAGCACGGAGGGGAGTAATGGACTTTAAATTGATTTTTATTTTGTTTTGTTTTTTAAGACCATTATTCGATGACCAAACAGTGAAAGCAGTCATGTAAACAATGTCGACAATCGTTCAATACTCTCAACAGTGAACAGGACGCATGACATGAGTAGAACGTGTAATTAAAATGGTTGTAAAAATTTTACCAAACAGCAAAAAAGTCATCTTAAGTCTCATTTCATATTGGACATTTGACCCAGCTAGTACATTGTGAAAATGTGTTGGGTTTGTCAAGAAAAGGCTGTGTGAATGTTTCTAAACAATACTTAATACCTGTGACGTGCACAGAAAAATCTCATGGGGCCTGGTTAGCTCAGCGAGTATTGACGCTGACTACCACCTCTGGAGTCGCGAGTTTGAATCCAGGGCGTGCTGAGTGACTCCAGCCAGGTCTCCTAAGCAACCAAATTGGCCCGGTTGCTAGGGAGGGTAGAGTCACATGGGGTAACCTCCTCGTGGTTATGATTAGTGGTTCTCACTCTCAATGGGGCGTGTGGTAAGTTGTGCGTGGATAGCGGAGAGTAGCATGAGCCTCCACATGCTGTGAGTCTCCGCGGTGTCATGCACAATGAGTCACATGATAAGAGTCATGGATTGACAGTCTCAGAAGCGGAGGCAACTGAGACTTGTCCTCCACCACCCGGATTGAGTTGAGTAACCGCGCCACCACGAGGACCTACTAAGTAGTGGGAATTGGGCATTCCAAATTGGGGAGAAAAGGGGAGAAAATCCCAAAAAAAGAATCCAGAAATGACATTGCTTGCATTGCTTTTGTTTATTTATTTTGGCTGTGTACTCACAGAACAATGCAGACACACCAACGCTGGACTATGAATGCAAACCAATACAGGTCAGATAAAATGTCCACTCTATGTATTGTGTTTTAAGTTCATCAACAGGT
The DNA here is from genome assembly GCF_019703515.2 of Myxocyprinus asiaticus. NCBI lineage: Eukaryota > Metazoa > Chordata > Actinopteri > Cypriniformes > Catostomidae > Myxocyprinus > Myxocyprinus asiaticus. The sequence continues at coordinate 2,311,864 of NC_059382.1, forward strand.
TACTTCTCGATTGCTACCGCATTTCCGACATCACATGGCACACCTGGGTAGCTCAGTGGTAAAAGATGCTGACTACCACCCCTGGAGTTCGCCAGTTCGCTAGTTTGAATCCCAGGGCATGCTGAGTGACTCCAGACAGGTCTCCTAAGCAACCAAATTGGCCTGGTTGCTAAGGAGGGTAGAGTCACATGGGGTAACCTCCTCGTGGTCGCTGTAATGTGGTTCGTTCTCGGTGGGGCGCGTGGTGAGTTGAGTGCGGATGCCGCGGTGGATAGCGTGAAGCCTCCACACGTGCTATGTCTCCATGGCAACGCGCTCAACAAGCCACGTGATAAAATGCGCGGGTTGATGGTCTCAGACGCGGAGGCAACTGGGATTCGTCCTCCGCCACCCGGATTGAGGCGAGTCTCTACGCGACCACGAGGACTTAAAAGCGCACTGGGAATTGGGCATTCCAAATTGGGTGAAAAAGGGAAAAAACAAAAAACAAATAATAATAATAATAATGGGAGTGGTCACATTATTTTCATTGATAGAAATGTAATACATCTTTTATAGAATACTGCCATTAACTGAAAGAGCTGTCTGATTCAGCCAAAGCCAGTTTGTTTTTTGTTTAAACTAGTAAACTTATCACTTCCCATTTTATTACCATTTTTGGACATGTGGGCTACCCATTCAAAACCATGAGGAAGTCAGAATGGAAGCAGCAGAAATAAAACGAAGTGTGAGTGCAGAGATGAGAGAAGTGAAAAGAGTGATGAGACAAGAGAAATATTACAACAAAAGACACTGTGTCGTTATCAGGGTAATGCCATGGTACTGAATGATCGTATTCATATTTCATGATAGTACTCCAAGGTACTTCAAAAAATACCATGGTTTTACTATGACACATGTCAAAAACATGGGATTATCACAGACTATGTCTAAAAAAAAATACAAAAATAAAAAATAAAAAAAAGTTTAAAATATGGTGCTTTTTGTTAGGAATATAACAGAATAGGCTATTATTTGTCGAAAAGGAAATAATGGGAAAAATTATGTTTATAATACAAGAAAAATGCTTAAATACTCAAAATGCAAAGAATAAGTATATAAGTGCTACTCTTTAAAAAAAAAAAATTTGGGGAATAAATAAAAAATGGTAAAACAAAAAAAAATCAGTGCCCTTTTTTATCATTTTGCCCCTGTCCCTGCTGAGGTCTGTGCTTAATACAACAGATTTTTTTTAATAATACATATTGTCAGAACATTGCATATACTGTATATGTATCGCAAGCCCTTTCGAAATGTAATCATGTACAGGAAACTGATTATAACTATCAACAATACGATTTTCTCGAGGTAAAATTGCTGATATCTGACATCAGGAATGGAATTACTACTGGCGAAAGTGCTCATTTTTTTTTTTATATCAATCATTACATTTGCACTAAAAAATAAATAAATTAATAAATAAATAAGAAATTGAAATCGTAATTGCATTTTCACTAGAATTTCACAGTGAACTGTCCAGTTTTATTCAGAATGCATTAACAGATATTTAAGAAGCACTCGTTGGGCATTGTGTAAGCATTAACAGATATCCTTAATTATTTGACCCTTTGCTAAGCTCCCTTGGTTACGGTCGCTGGCTCTGACAAGTTCTGCAGAACTCCCCATAGGAATGAATGGGATATTGCTGTGAATGGCGCGGTATTTGGCTAAATATTCTCATAAATGGAATGGATAATATTATTATGTGGGCTGGAATGTAGAGTGGCATTGTAAAGTATATTTATCTGCCGTTTTTTGTAAAAGAAATGGTTAAATTACACAATAATTTGATTGGAAACTGTGCAGACTGTGAATCAGAATTGAGGCAAACGATCATCACAGTCACATATAAAGAGTAAAGCGTTACTTGATAGCGATTACAAACCTCTTAGACCTGTTTACAACATCTTATAACACACTCATTTTGATGCTGTTTATTTACTATCACCTGTACTAAGACCTGAATCAATACGTATATGAATTAATGTTAGGTAGTTAGCTTTGATTTACCTTGGAGCAAATGTAGGTGTCCTGGCTGATGTTATACATGCTCATTTGGGAATGAGGAATGACACACTTTAATCCAAAGAACGCTCTATTCAATATGTATTTAAAGATTTTTTTTTAAAAAAGAAAGAAAAAACACTGTTTATCCTCTCTAGGTAGCTCATGTCACTATTACAAGTGACCCAGCAACAGTGTTTTTTAATTTGTTTGGATCATTTCGATAAAATCCTATTTAAAACTACTCATCACTCCCGTAGGCTCTCATTGTTAAAAGGCAAACGCGTGTCAGAGTAAAGGGGCGGTCACACTACACTTCGCGCTCCATTCACTCTCATTCAAACGCATCCGAATGCAGCAGAGCGGAAATGTAAGCTAATGCGAAACAATTTCGTACAACGCTGCGTAGCAAAGTTCAAGCTCGGTGAACTCTGAACCGTGAATTCGTACAAGAGGAAACGCGACCAATAAGAGACTGAAACGTCACACGCTGACCTCTTGGCTCAATTCAAAGGACATATATTTTAAAGCTGCGAGATTTATTGTTGCAGGAAAGTGAGTAGATATTTAATCTAATATTATTTATTATTTGTGATTCATTATTTAGCTCTCCCTTGTGACATCATATCCTGGTTCGTTGCGTTGTCCGAAAAAATGTAGTAAGCTCAAAACCTAGTGCGACCGCCCCTTAATGATGGCGGGGCAACAGTTGCTAAGACAGGATTGGTCAGAAATGCTTTTTAAATCGGGGCTTAGCAAAGAGTCAATTTCTTACTATCAATTATCAGCAATGCACTTCTTACTAGTAAAAATTATGAATTTTGATATCAATAATTACATTGTCACAAATGCAGTGTCTATTCCTGATATCAACAATAGCATTAAAACTACTGAAATTTTTTTTACTGAATTCTGTTTTTTAATATCAAGAATATGTATTTCTGCAAGTAATGAGATCATTTTTTATACTAAGATTATTTTAATTTTTTTTCAGTGCAAATTTAATTACTGATATCAAAAATCAGCACTTTCACTGGCAGTAATTCAGGTTTTTTTACTAGTAAAAAAAATTATATCAAGAATGTGTATTTCTGCTAGTAATGATGCCATTTGTTATATAAAAAATAGCACTTTCACTAGTTGATATTACATTTGTGATATAAAAAATATGCATTTCTTCGAGTAATGTCATTTTGTTTTATTAAAAATTTGCACTTTCACTAGTAGAATTGAAATGTGTTTTTTACTAGTTGAAATTCCATTTTTGATATCAAAATATGTATTTCTGCATGTAATGAGATCATTTTTTATATTACAGATTTACGTTTTTACCAGTACAATTGTAAGCACCGATTAACACTTTTACTAGTAGTAATTCCATTCCTAATATCTAGAATTAGTATTTTAACTAGTGAAAATTGAATTGTTGATGTCTGTAATTCATATCCTGCATGTCATTAAATGTCAAAAGAGCTAGACACATTTTATTTCCTGTAAAAATCATTACCACGTCCAACTTGGTGCTACCGCAAACAAAATCTGTGCATTCTGTAAACAAGAATATTTTCACTACGTTTGATTTAAAGGTACAGATTACATTATTTTAAAACTTAAAATATTGCACAAATGCTGCAGTTTGCTCTGGTTTTGTTTTTGTAGTAAAAATACGTATACTGGCATTTTGAGGCTTCTTAAAGAAAGCCAGGTACTGTTTACTTCTGAAATGTCTCTGCCGATCGTCAGCTTCAAATTTCATCTCAGCACACTGTTCCCTTCTCCCACCCATAATTCTCCTCTCGTCTCACTCTGTGGCTCAGTGAGGTCTCTATCAATGACTCCACTTTAGCTTCCCCACCTTTTAACATCTGACCTGTGACTGAAGCACATCGCTCGTGATGGCAGAGCAGTTTGTCACAGTGACCCGTGACCTCTGGGACAACCTCATGCATCATCAGCTGCTGAAATGTCCCACTTCACAGCCACCAATCAGAAACCAGCTCAGAGGCAGCCATGTCCCGCTGGGTCGCGCTCTTGTCTGAGGTGTAAATCCAACAAGACGTTTCATTTAGAGCTTATTTCGAAACTCTCGCCCGACTCCGAGTACATGCCAAAGAACCGAGAGTAAATGATGTTGCATAACTCCCAAAGGTAGCAACAACAGAACCGCTTGAAATTGCAGAAGGCGAGGAGCACATGCAGTTTTGTTAATTTTCGCAATCTAAAGTGACAGTTTCAATATTGCTCTGAAAATATAACATTTTGGAATAGATACAAATATAAAAGTGCATAGACTTCCCGCATACAGAAATACACCACAGTTCTGTTTAATCGAAATGTTAGACAGTTTTGGGGAGTAATTAACTAAAAGTAGTGACTGTAGTCGCTACTAACTGAACTAACATACTAATAACTAAAAATGTTCAGTAACTCGACAGTAGCTCAGCTGTTTTCAAAGTGCACTTTCAGCACTGTGGACTTCTAGAAAGTAAAGTCTCATTCAAACATTTTTCACACTCTCACTAGTTTATTTAATTTACCAACAAAGTCCAACAGTGTGTGTACATGCACCACAGGAGAGTCATTTTTGTGATGAAAATTCTCACCACTGTGTCATTTCCAGCACATCTCAAATTCTGTATTGTTTTTAGTGGAAATGACACTGATGGAAATGACATTTTTAGCGTTTTTCAAATAAAATGGCTCAGACTCCTTTGTATTTCTAAGGTTAATTTCATAGCTAACATTTTATGGATCCTTAATACACACATTTAAATTATATTTTCACATTTTTTTGCATAATTTGGCAAAATGACAGTTTGATTGGAAATGACGGCCAATAAAAAGTGATATTTCCCTTGATTTTTCTTGGTTTTGTCTCATTTTTCATGCTCTTCACTGACACTTTTGTTCACTTGGTTAACAAGTACACTAACTTTTGAAAAAATGTTGTTAGGGGAAAAATTGTTTGGTGTGGTGGAAATGATGCCATAACTGTGGGACAGCTGTAATTTATTTTCTCTCAATAAATATTGTAATGGTTTGTGTTTAGTTCACTCTGTTTAGATGATCATAGTTATAAGCATGTAATAATTTGTACTTTTATAATGGATTTTCATAGTTTAATATTGGAGGTCTGGGTCTAAATGCTAAAACAGTCAAATCTGTGCATAAAAGACGTTTGAGAAGTACCAAAAAATAAATGATAAAGGCCTGGTGAAAAGTTTACAGTTCATTTTTAATGAGATGTTCATATAACTAAAATAAAAAAGTTGAAATCTGTTTGTGTAAATGAAAATCAAACCCTGGGACATGCAAGTGCCTGAAGTTGAAGAAACACTCAAAATTATGGCGTTCACTATTTTTATTAAAGGAATGATCCGGGTTCAATACAAGTTAAGCTCAATTGACGGAATTTGTGGCATGATGTTGATTACCACAACAATTTTAGACTCGTCCCTCCTTTTCTTTAAAAAAGCACAAATGTGTGTTCCAGTGAGACACTTACAATGGAAGTCAATGGGGCCAATCCGTAGACATTAATATACTCACTGTTTCAAAAGTATAGACACAAGATATAAACAATATGTATTAAAATGATTTTAGTCTGATAAAATTACTCACTAACTGCATCTGTGTAAGGTTATAGCCAAATTTAAAACTTCATTACCATGACGCTGTAATGTCAACAAACCTTAAACCTTTAAAAAAAACTATAAAACTGACAATTTAAACAACTTAACAGCTCAAATAATACAAAAGTGTTAACAGAAGAATTAATGTAAGTGCTTTTTTTGTTGTTGTTGATTTTCTCCACTAATTTGGAATGCCCAATTCCCAACGCGCTCTAAATCCTCGTGGTGGCGTAGTGACTCGCCTCAATCCGGGTGGCGGAGGACGAATCTCAGTTGCCTCCACATCCGAGAGTCTCAAACTGCGCACCTTATCACATGGCCGTTGAGCGCGTTACCACGGAAACGTCGCAGGTTTGGAGGCCCACGCTATTCTCCACGGCATCCACGCAGAACTCACCACATGCCCCACCGAGAGCAAGAACCACATTATAGCCACCACGAGGAGGTTACCCCATGTGACTCTACCCTCCCTAGCAACTGGGCCAATTTAGTTGCTTAGGAGACCTGGCTGGAGTCACTCAGCACGCCCTGGATTCGAACTCGCGACTCCAGTGGTGGTAGTCAGTGTCAATACTCACTGAGATACCCAGGCCCCCCAATGTAAGTGCTCTTATAAAATTATAAGCTTCACAGTTTTGCTTTTAAACCCTCCATAAATTTGCCCCATTAACTTCCATTGCAAGTGCCTCACTGGAACACAGATTTTTGCTTTTTTTAAGAAGAGGAGGGACGACTCGAAATTCATTTTTGTGGTCATCACGTAACTCTTATTTGTCATGCCACAAATGCTGTCGATTGAGCTTAACTTGTACTGAACCCAGAACATTCTTTTAATGGTATTTAATGCAAATTGAGGGTAGCTTGACTGTAGTTTAAAGGTGCAGTATGTAAGATTCAGAAACCCTTGTTATTAGTGACACCTGTGGCCGTTAATTGAACTGCAGCCAGCTACCTGTTGCTCGTGCTCGTGCACACACTCCATAGGGACTCGAGCGAGCGAGCATCGGCCAAAACACTGATGTATCGTACAAAGAGACAACGTGATTCACCGGCATCATGCTGACAGATGAGGTAGCATAATTAAAATTACACAGTTATGATTGTTTTACTACAAACTTTGAGACTAAACTAAAACTACTTATCAGCTAACATAGCATACTGATACACACATACAGCTACATACTACCGATCTATACCAGAGAGTTTACTGTTGCACTGCACTGTTATGTTGCACTATTGTATGTTTTGTATGTCATATGCTGTACTACAATCAAGAAACCAGCATATTTGCTTAAATTTACCCTGTATACCTGACTTTTAGTATAAAGAGAAAATCGGTGAAATTATTTGAAAGTTACGAAGCAAGGTAGCTTGCAATTCATCAGCGTTAGCAGGCAAGAACAAGTTAGCTAAAATGACACAGATCAATCCTTATTGATCTGGCACTATATATCATATGCTTTGCATTATGTAAGCTTACCTGTCCAATAAGAAGAACGCCAATTCAGGGTCGGTTTTGATCGCCAAAACCGAACGAATGTCCCTCCAGGAATCAAATGCCCTGCCGTTGTTCACTCTAGTTTTCGCTCGACCACAACCACATTCCCGCTTAACCAGAGGGGATTCAGTAGATAAAAGTTTTTTTTTTTTTTTTTTTTTTGGCTTACTCTGAGTTTGTGTAGGATTCAGTGTTGTGCTGGGAGCCAGACGTTTGCTGGATTCCATCTCTAAGATAACGTTACCTAGTGTTGCAGTTTGTTGTCGCTGTTGAATAGTGGAAGAGAAGCTATAACTGTGGCAAGGCTCTCGGGAGCGTGCATAAACATCACATCCTTTGGATTTTCCCGGCAAAGCCGACCCGCTCCCTTCGCATGAAAATCAGTCTACAGGCTTTAATAGGCAACCGGGAAGGGCTCATTTTTTAAGTTGGCTACAAGCCGCTCACACATTGGCAAAAAGAATTTTACATGAATATTGTTACATACTGCACCTTTAACTATTTTACATTTTCTTATAGAGAAGCTTGAAGTTTGACCACTTAGAGCTTTTCAAGTAGTTTCCTCAGCAATGATGTAAGAGAGAATATTTGTGTTCAGATTGAATATTACAATTTGGGATCCAAAATGACAAATTTTATTTTCTCTTACCCTGTCTAGAATGATTCCTTCTGCAAGCAAGACATTCAAGATAAACGATCTGGCCTCCGGTCGCGAGTACGAGCTGTGCGTGTTAGCGGTGTACGACGACGGCATCACATCTCTTACAGCGACACGTGTGGTGGGGTGCGTTCAGTTCCACACGCCGGTGGAGGCCAGTCAGTGCCGCTTCATCCACAGCCAGTTTCTCGGCGGAACCATGATCATCATCATCGGCGGAATCATCGTCGCGTCTGTCCTCGTCTTCATCATCATCCTTATGATCCGATACAAGGCGTACAGCGGGGCCGATGCCGTGAAGGTGAAAGCTCACGATGGCGTGCAAATGCACTCGCAGACGAACGGAAACAGACTCGGGCGTTCCAGCTCGAAACAGCAGCAGCAGTCGCAACCGAGCGAGGAACGCCCCTGTCGCAGCGAGTCACCCACAGGGAGGGACTGCAAAGCGCTGGTGCTTCTAAAGATGGAGGAAACGCAGGAAGAGTTGAAGGCGGAACTCCCGCCCCTTTGCGCCGAGAAAGCGCCGCCCTCTAGACGGGCCAGTTTGAGCGGGCCGCCCTCCGATGACACGCAGACGGACAGCAGCCTCACGGGCTCCACAATGTCCCTGTGCTTGATCGGGCCCAGCACCGGCCCGACGGAACAGCTGCGGCTCAAGGACCGGAAGGGAGCGCTGTTGAACATGGGCCTGCTGCCCAGTGAGCTTGCCCGGACTCGGCACCGGTTTTCGTTCGATGGAGACTATGCTCTGTTCCAGAGTCACAGTTATCCGCGACGGGCTCGAACCCGGCTACACAAATCCACCACGCAGCTGAACACGGACACGTCGCCCCCTTGCAGTCGCAGGGTGACATTCAGCAGCACAGAGTGGATGTTAGAGAGTACGGTGTGATGGACAGATGACTACACAATATAAACACACACGCATGTGCAGACGCGTAAGCCAACTTGTACACACTCATTTTGACATGTCTATATGTAGACCATGTGCAGTCACATATTGATTCCAACATCCGATGTAACAAGTGTGAATCATAACACAGAAGCTCTGTTCCAAAATCAAGTGAGCTGCCTATCTAGACAGCATTTCAAGGCATTGCCGTGATCCCAGATGTCATCCCTGAGTGCACTACACCAAGCATAGTAAAATATAAATAAATTGTGGTGTATTGATATGCTTATATTTCATACAGTACTCACAAGTACCAATAAAATAGTTCAGTCATCTAATTAAAACTGGGTTATTTTACTCTATATTTGTGTTATGAATGGGACAGGGTGGTAGACTTGGTGACAAACAACAAGTAGGGCTGTCAATCAATTACATTTTGTAAATGTTTTAATGAATTAATTACATTACATGGCAATTTATTAATCAAATTAATCACAATTAATCGCATATCTATCTAAACTTGCTGAGAAAGGCCTGCAAATAAAGATAATTCAACCATATATAATAATAGATATTTAATAGGGCTATCATTTGATTACAATTTTTAATCAAATTAATTATATGACATGCCGATTAATTAATGGAATTAATCGCAATTAATCGCATACATCAAGATTTACTGAGAAAGGCCCCCAAATAAAGATAAGTCAAGCAAATAATGCTTAATAATTGAAATCTAAAATAAATCTAATATTTAGGGTCTATAATAAATATATCATACGGATTGAAATTCAGTCTGAAAACAATTGCATTATTGTGGCAGATCAATAAAGCATTGATTACACAATACAAAAACTGGTTTAAGAACTCAATATATTGTTTGTTTTATTCTCATATCATTGAACTACAGTTGACAGCCATCTGTTTTGCATTGAGTTCGTCAATGTGTCTAGGTCTCACAGTCCTGTCTGCGCTACTTTTTAATTGTAACTCTATGTACATGTGCGTGACTCAGATGGACGCATTTGGAGCGTCTCACTGGTACTTAGTGTCATAAACATAGCATTTTTAGAACACTGTGTTAAGTCAAAAGTAGTGGAATTTCATCTCGGAAATCACGTCTCAAGATTCTTGTATTCTGTTGTGCTTCTCAGTGAGCTGTTCTCAATCTGTGGCTATGCTGTTTGTGAAGTATGTTGAGGCGTGCTGCCACCTAGTGGTGTGACTTGTTAAAACAGATATACTTCCAACCTGAATTGCTCATATGGCAGTAAAATCCATACTTTTATTACGCAATTTACGTTCATGTCAGGGGCCATGATTAATTGCACTAATTTTTTTAACGTGTAATTTTTTATAGAATTAATCACACTAAATTAACACGTTAAATCGACAGCCCTAATATTTAATAGTATCATTTATAATCAAATAAAATTACATTATATTCAATATCATTTATTACATTTGATGTTATTGTGGGGCTGTCAATCAATATTTTTTTTAATGAATTAATTACATTACATGTCAATTTTTAATCGAATTTATCACAATTAATCGCATATATCTAAACTTGCTGAGAAAGGCCCCCAAATAAAAGGTAATTCAACCATATATAAACAGATATACTTCCAGCTTGAATTGATTGTATGGCAGTAAAATCCATATTTTTATTACAGAATTTACGTTCGCGTCAGGGGCCATGATTAATTGTGTTCATTTGCGAGGTCACCCATGCCTAAATCTGCCACTGGGTATGAATATAGAGTCACAACTTCTTGTAGGGTGTTTTAGTAGCATGGTGTGCTTTACAGTAATTAAAGTCACTGTCAACATGCTAAAATTCATCCTCTTAAAAGCGCTGCTGTTAAAAAAATTAAATAAAATACAACTTTTACTATAAATATCCAGACAATTACTGTCTCACATGTTTGTTTGTTTTTCAGCACCTCGAGAATTTATCATTGGAGAATGTTGCTGTCTATAACTGGGTGTCCATCAACATATTTTTATGTGAATTTTGGGATATCACATAAAAAAAATGCTGAATAGAAACACCAAGATGCGAATAAAATCTCAATAATGTGCAAACAAAATGTATACGATCACTTGGTGTGGATACTTTTTTTTACTCCATAAGAAGACATGCCCATAAACTATGATGGAAACATGTTTACCGAATAGGCCTATAAAAATGTAAAAATGTGCATCAAGTCTTTACTATTACCTTCCAGAACTATCTGACACGCTTTCGCTTCCAGATATTAGGCATCTGCTGCCGATCGCAAGCAAACATGAGGTTCGTGAGAGCGTTTTGTCTGCACGCTCTAAACAACAAGTAATTCATTACACTGAACAAAAGCACCATAGTTTCTACAACTGTGTGCCATTTTGTGCCAATTTCCCTGGAAGTGACGATTGTGTTCTCCTGAACACATGGGATGAAACTGGCTTCCTTCGCTATTTGCTTTTGCGATATTCCGATTTTTTGCATTAAATAAATTGGTAACTTGGATGGAAACATGACTTACGCAGACAGTAGACAACAAGACAGCTCACTGATTTTGGAACAGAGCACGTTGTGTCATATTTGAGAGCACAGTCTGACCTTTTTCTGCGTCCTCCAGCAGTCCTAGAGAGAGTCGGTTACCTGCCCTTTTCTGAAACGCAGCAGTGCCTTATCAAACAAACCAACCAATGGAGGATGCTGCTACCTGTGGTCACACAAACACACACATCTGTGTCCTGTCAGCACTGGTCAACACTACTCTGGATAGAGTAGGATATGTTGCAATCTTTCTCCTTTTGTTTATTTTGTTTACAATGTGATGCCAAGGGAGCAACAGGATGAGGAAGTGACTGAGTTTGTTTTCCTCTGTCAAACAAAACGCTGATGATTGCAGTTAATAAACTCGTGAGCTGTGTGTGAGTGTGTATGTCATATACTTTCAAAGACTTTTGCACAGAAGACACGAGATGTATACGGATACGTATCGCACCAGTCAATATGACAACAAAATAAAAAACAATTTCAAAATAGATCTACACAAATAACATTTTCTTTTTCAGGAAGAATGGACCAGGTTTTCTATGAGGACGTCTCGCGACAGGATGCAAGACTGTTTTCAAACGAGTATTGTGCTGATGTGACTGTGTCCTCAAAATCGGTTTTGTATCTGGCTGGTCTAGATAAAAAAATGTAAACAAAAAAATAAGAAGGAAGGAAAAAGACTAACAACAACAGCAACAATAAATACATATATAAGTATATTACAAATCCTTGTGTAAGTGTTATAAATATGTAAGTCATAAGTGACTTACTAAACATTTGGAGTGTTGGCATACGGTTTTTATATTAAAAACCACTATCATCATGAATCCCCACATTTAGGATATTGAAGTTTGGACCATTCATGCCTCATGAAAGGGGATTAAAAAATGTTGTGTGACTGTAAGAAGTGTGTTTGTCTTTTATTCTTCATGTTTTCAGTGACATTTTCATCGCACATTTCTTGCATCTTTTATGTGAAATATGTCGGTAATGATTGCTAACTATTTCAACCAAATGCAGGTGCTTTTCCGGCGAAAGCAGCCACAAAAAAAATGTATAACGTGACACTACCGATGTTTTCCACGCACTATGAAAACGTCACTCCTGTTTTGTTTTTGAATTGGAGTATTCAATTCCCATCTAACGTGCTCTCACAAGAAAACGTCAAATTAATAAAGTTTATCTGCACACCAACAAAATGTTCTCTCTAATGTTTTGACCCTGTAACGGAGGATTCCGTGATGCCTTGCTGATCTTTGGATTTCTTTACCGGTTGTGGCTTTTCACTGGATTTGTTTAACCCGTTCTCATGACAAGTCGTAATAATTAGTGCTCAACCGATATGGGTTTTTCAGTGGCCGATATACTGATATCTACAGAGCAGGATGGCTGATAAAAATGCAGATAAGTATAATACAATTTAACAACAGCAAATCAGATAAAGTGAAATTTATTTTTAAACATTTACATATACCTAAGAAAGAACCTTGAAAATTGAAAGTGTTGACTATCCATTGACAAATCTATTGGTAGATTTAGGAGCTGACACAAGGGAAAGTTAACACTTCTGTTAATCAACCAAGTGAACATCGCCAATAATCCCAAAAATGGACAAATATCGGCCGATTAATCGGCATGGTCGATATATTGGTCTATCCAAGGGCATGTATTGGCTTGAACATTGGGGGGATGTTACAGTGTGAAGAATTTACATGTTTCCATTGATCATGGGGTGTTATCTCCCCCCCATCCCCCCTGGAATCTACGCCCCTGAGTCTATCACTTTAAGAAGTGGCTTGTACGAAAACGTACGACTTTGACTCCCATAGAGATCAATAAATGTACCAAAGAACAATGTTATTTAGATTTGTCTTAAGTTTAGTCCCTTACCCAATCCTAAATCTAACCATGATTTTAATAGGAAAATACATTTTATGTACCACAGAAGAAAGAAAACATCGGGGTTTGGAACGAGGGAGTGTATTACAGGTTACTGACATAAATCAGTCATTTGTATTGCATAAATAAATATGGAATGAGTACCCAAATTTGCTCTTACACGTTTCCTTTCTTAAAATAAATGTTGAATAGGAGGCTTGCTCAGATTTGTATTATATCGATTTAATATTCTGTTTGTTGATTGTTTGGCCACTATGGGAATAAAAGTCGCACGATATCTTACGATTTTGCCATGTCCTACAAATTATGAGTTGTCATGAAACTAGGTTGGATTTGTTTGTATCTTTCCATATTAAGTATTAAAGTTTAATGGTTTTGTTTGTTTGTTTGTTTGTTACATCTCGCCACAAAATGTAATAACTTGCTCTGCCTCTGAAATTAATGACTTTCTTTTTTGTCTGATGTCACCAAATCAAACAACATTCAGCGAGAGGTTTTATTTTTTCATTGTTGAATTTTCAGTTTTACTCAGAAATATGTCACATTACAGAGGTCAAATTGGTTGCGTACCAGAAAGATGTTTTTGTGGCAGCCTTGTCTCACAGAATGAACGTTACTATAATTAAATTGTAAACTGACTTTTACGTGCAGCGTTCTACGTTCCGTCACAGTTTCCTGGTGAATTGAACACTAGAGGCGCTACAACAACTGTGCGTTTTATTCACTTTCACACAAATCACGAGTACAACGGCTGATTATGACTTTATAAACACTTATTTCTCACTCTGCTATGTTTTGATATTAGAACACTTTTACTATAACGCATCATTTGAAAAACGATACATTTTAACACTTGTATTACAGACACACCTACATTTACACAATTATTCCAATGTGATTAACTTCCACAGCAGCTCACCTGATGTGTTGATCTTTGGGCTCTGAAGTACGCAGTACAAGAACAGTCAAACACGCAAGCTGACACGTGAGATGAAAGTGTCATTGAAGCGACATGAGATGACGAGGTTTCTTCAGAAAATGTGCTTTTCATTTCGCGTATAGTTTTAGGACACTATTGTTTAGGTTTAGGTTAAAGTTTTAGGTTATGGAGGTGTGTTTTACTCATTAAAACCTCTATCTAATATTCACCTTAAAAACCTTGTCTGATTACGACACCATTTCACTCGCTTTTGGTGCCCCCTGCTGGACATATCACTGGGAAACTGCAGCCAAACATGTAATACAGCACGTAATTTAGTTTTGCAAATATGTTGCCACGGTCACATGATGTTCATGAGATCAGGCTGTTTTGTGGTGCAGTTAAATGTAGCTACAGTAGCATTTCCATTGTGAAACTGGGCTGTCCCACCAAAAAGCGTAATTGTCCAGAACTTAAGATGTTGTCTAGGTATCCAGTTGCTAATTGCAGCTCTTTCCCTCCAATTAGCAGCATGGATTAAAGGTTTTTTTTCCTCCAGCAGACAGTGATGGATCAACAAGCTTAAACTCTCAGTGTAAAAGATCAGAAGTTGTAGGGCAAGACACGCACACAATTTGCAAATCCATTCACATAATGGTTCTTTTGACAGTTATGTCTCTAACTATCCTTGTATTGGGATAAAAAGGCATTTGTTAATTGAAGATATTAATTTATCATGCTGAGTATTCATTGAGCTCTTCAGACGTGTTCAAATATGCATTTTTTTTTTAATATTCCAAATGCTTGGGGAACAAAACCGCAAGTTATAAATTATGCAGATATAATTATAAAATACAATTATAATATAAATTATGAACCATAAAACTGTAAAATTCATTTTCAATTAAAAAAACAACTTGGTTGTACATAATAATGGACATGCAGACATATAGTTGGTGTGTTAATATCTTTAAACAGATAAAACGATTACAGCAAAGATCCTGCTACTAAAGGTCATGTCACTGACACATTTATGGATCACATTCTGAAATCAATTAATGATCAATAATTTATCAAACCAGGAATACAAACATCAGCCACAGAGAAACAGCTGTGATTCATTCATTGATCTATTCAACTGAATGTCTCGTTTGTTTTTGTTTTTCTCTTAAAGGGATAGTTCCTCCAAAAATGAAAATTCTCTCATGATTTATTTACCTTTAAGCCATCCCAGATGTTTATGACTTTCCTTCTTCAGCACAACTGAAGTGAAGATTTTTATAAGCATATTTCAGCTCTTTTTTTCCATACAATGCAAGTGAACAGGTGCCATTAGACTGCTAGCTGTTTGACGGTCCAAAAGTCATATTTAGGCAGCATAAAAGTAATCCACATGACTCCACTCGATCAATGAATGTTTTCTGAAGCAAATCGATAGATTTGGTGTAAGAAACAAATCAATAATAAAAGGTTTTTAACTTTAAATCGTTGCTTCAACCCAGTGCTGTATTTCTATTTGAAATAAACTAACTCTTGCGTGACGTTCATTCCTCTGTTGTATACAAAGCGTGCTATTTTATATATATATATATATATATATACAGTATATATATCTTTTAAAATGAAAGCATGCTTTGTGCTAATAAGCATTGAACTTTAATAACAATGATGTCAAATCAACAAACACAACAAATGCAGTTGTAATCTAAACATGTTTTGTGTTTATTTTTTATTAGTAGCCTACATTTGATTAATCAAGCCTTCTTGGTACAAGATCCTCATAAGAGAGTACCGTGAAAGGATTCGGGCAACAGGAAGTGGTGTAATTCTGAACATTTACTGTGAAAATAGTCAGAACAATATAACGTTATTAACTATTTATCAACATTTACAAATGATCATTTCACTCTAGAACAATCGTGTTTTCTGTTACATATTTCCATTCGAACATTTCTTTGAATCGTTTCCAATGCTATTTTTATATTTATTGTGTGAGTGAGTTCTCTAAATATATCTCCTAGTTCTCATTCAATCAGAAGCCCGTCATGAAGGGTTTAATAAACTGGTTTGTGTTAAATGTGTTTTCATGCAGCTTTAAATGACAAACACACCCTGACACTGTGTGACTCACAGCGGTAAAGGTCAACTGGGGGTCGTGTATTACCATATTTCTGTGTTTCTTTCCTCTGCAGATAGAGATCAGTGAACTCACAGTCCCTATTGCACACAAGCTCTGTTCCAAAAATCTTATGAGCTGTCTACCAAGGCAATATGTTTTTCTCCTAGTAGACTGTTCCAAGCAGTAGGTAGTAAAAAGACACCATGTTTTGGGTCAAGTTTTAAGGCAGTATCAGACGTATCCTTCAATTATAAGGCATTAGAGTATACGTTGTGATTCGCTTAGTGAAGAACTTCATCCAAGATCCAAACTGGACCAAAAAAACACCCTAAAAAGACCCATAAACGTGATCCATATGACTCATGGGAGTTTGGAGGTGGAGGAACCCTAAAATCATGTGGTAATTTTTGTGCTCCCTCTTCCCTATCCACAACAGAACATAATAATATTTGGTAATTTATTAAAAACAAATGTTAAAAAATGTTACATTTTTGCAAACCACTCATTCAGGTTTTGTGCTGAGGAGCCGAGACAAGGTCCCGGCCATTTCAGCGGGTAGTTCAGTGTTGTGGCAAGAGGGACACATGTCTCGTTCCCTCCATCAGGGAACGGAGGTTACGAAACCAGGACGTTCCCTATCTGTCACTCACTCGATGTTGTGTCGATGTAGTGACACTAGGGGTCCCTATACAAAACGGCACAACTAGCTGAACTGTATTACGTGGACTGGCGGTGCGAGACAGGCAGACTGCTGTGTGCCTCATAGCCAGCACACCAGGCAGTCACATAACCTCCCCCAACACTCTTATGAGCGTCGAACGGTCCTTTGGGAACAAGTCGACTGCCCAACAAATAGGGACAGGCTTGCCCAGCTGTGGCCTCTTTTCCTCTTTTTTTCTCCCCAAAAAGAGTGGAATTTGTTAACCGACTGGGGGCCGTAAATGTCTACATCAGGGGGTGTGTCACTCCCAAGGAGAAGACTCCGCGGAGACCACACCCCGCCCACAGAAAAAAGGGGGGGGGTATTTTGAGTGGAAATATGTCACATGTTCTTACCGAGTCTTGTCGAAGTATTTCATGTGGAGAAGTCCCATGGTAGGTCCTACCCGAGGGGGGAGGAATTTCTACAAACATGGTGACCAGGGGCAGAGGGGCCTCTGCCCAAGGAAGATGCAGTTTACTGACAGGGAAACGATTTAGCGGAAGATATCACATGGGGTCACCTACGGGGAACCAGCACATGTGGAGCTACCTCAGTACAGGGCCTAATTAGCACACATAATGTGCCGGCAGTGAATTTCTCCGCAAACTCGTCTGCCACAGGGCTAAGGAGGAAAGTCATCCAGGGGTCGTGGGAACCTTGGGCACATAGCCCGGTCGGGGTCTCAAGATCACATGAGAGTAACCCGGACTGAACTCCAGGCACGATTCGCTGACAGAGAATGCCTGCAGGTCCCCTACCCTCTTGATGGAAGTGAGCGCAGTCAGGAGGGCAGTCTTCAAAGAGAGTTCCTTAAGCTCAACTGACACCAGAGGCTCAAAGGGAGAACCCCGAAGGACTACAGAGAGGTCCCACAAGGGCATAAGGCACAGTCTGGAGGGATTCAACCTCCTAGCGCCTCTCAGAAACCTGATGATCAAGTCGTGCTTCCCCAAATACTTACCATCCACTGCCTCGTGATGTGCCTAAAAGGTGGCTACATACACCTTCGAGGTGGAGGGGGACAGCCACCCATCCATCCTCTCCTGCAGGAAGAAAAGCACCGATCTGACTGCGCATCTCTGGGGGTCTTCACATTTTTCGGGAAGAACACCACTTAGTGAACAGATGCCACTTCAAGGCACACAGGCACCTCATAGATGGAGCCCTAGCCTGAGTGATTGTGTCTACCACCGCGGGTGGTAGGCCACTTAGGTCTTCCATGTCCCATCCAAGGGCCAGACGTGGAGATTCCAGAGGTCTGGTCGCGGGTGCCAGATGGTGGAAGTGGCCGTGCTGAGTCCAGAGACATCGAAGCACTTACCTGGCTCCTGACGCCCACCATAAGATTGGTCGAGGAGGGGGGAGGAGGAACATCATCCCCGCAGTCCATCGGAACCAACCTGGTGTGGGCATGTTTGTGCCACAGCTGGGCGTACAGGGGCGGGGGGTCCACCGCTGGAGCGCCAAACCTGCCAAAATGGGACGGTGGACGGTGGTCATGACAACGGCCATGTGCACCTGACATGTGACCCAGAGAACAAGGAAAACACTCTTCTGTTGAAGTTTTGGGTACTGCAGCCTCCACCGGGGGATGGAGTGGTCTGTTTATCAGCTCCGTAGAAGCGGGTCTCCTCGTCCTGGGTCGCCCGTCTCAAGGGCGCGTCAAAGCCTTCCTAGGGTTCTTGGCGGCCGGCCATGAGACGGGTGGTGTCTGCTTCCTGTGGTGGGCTCCACGCCAGGGCCGGGCTGTGTGCTGTTGCTGCAGGAGGATACCCTTGGTGACGAGCAGACGGGGTGCGGGGTCTTGAGCTGCGCCGGGGCAGGATGTGTTGAATGGCCTCCATCTGCTGCTTCACCGCTGAGAACTGCTGGGAAAAGTCCTTGACGGTGTCGCCGAACAGTCCAACTTGGGAGATGGGGCGTCAAGGAACTGTGCCTTGACAGCCTCTCTCATGTCGACCAGGTTGAGCCAAAGGTGGCGTTCCTGGACCACCAGAGTGGACATCGCCTGCCCGAGAGACCGCGCCGTGACCTTCGTTGCCCGGAGAGCGAGGTCGTCGCCGAGCGCAGTTCCTGCATCAATCCCAGGTCAGAACTACCCTTGCGCAGCTCTTTTAGCACCTTGGCTTGGTGTACCTGCAGGAGAGCCATGGCATGCAGGGCGGAGGCGGCTTGTCCAGTGGCACCATAGGCTTTAGTCGTCAGAGATGGCGTAAACCTACAGGTCCTGGATGGAAGCTTTGGACGCCCTCGCCAGGTGGTGGTGCTCTGCGGGCACAAGTGCACCACGAGCGCCTTATCCACCTGGGGGATCACCGAATACCCCTTGGCCACCCCACCATCGAGGGTAGTGAGAGCGGGGGAGCTGAAAGATCGGGAGCGGGTAGTAAAAGGTGCCCCCCACGATCTTGTCAGCTCCTCATGCACTTCCAGGAAGAAAGGAACCGGGGCGGGGCGTGGCCATGAGCGGTGCTCTGGGCCCAGGAACCAATCATCGAGCCGCAAGGGTTCAGGGGAAAGTGGAGGTTTCCACTCTAGCCCGACGCTCACGGCTGCCCGGGAAAGTATGTCTGTCATCTCCGCGTCGGCCTGAGACTGGGCGACCACACCCAAAGGGGGAAGCCCAGCCGAAGCCTCCACGTCAGAGTGGACGGGCCCGCTCTCCAATGCTGCGCTCGATAGCTCATCGTCTTCCCGGGCCCTGAATAAAAGGTGGAACTCGCCCTGAGACGAGTCCGCGGTCTCATCCGAGAGCCCGACCGGGGCAAGCAAGCGTGCTGAGGAATGGGAGGTCCGTGGGGGGTTTCCCGGCAGAGGTGGTCCCATTGGAGTCCCCAAATCGCCTCCAGTGCTAACCGACACGGCCTCATACCCGTAGGTAGAAGGACCGAGGCGGGGAGCCGCTGGGGTGGCTTGCTTTCTTACGAAGGCAAGCCACGACTGCAACATTGCCATGGTCATGTTCTCGCAATGAGGACATGACCCATCCATGAATGAAGTCTCCGCATGGGCAGTGCCCAGACACGTAAGACAGCGATCATGGCCGTCAGAAGCGGAGAGATAACGACCGCAACCAGGAATAACACACAAGCGGAAAGGCATCTTTAAAAAGACGTTCCGTGTGTACCGCTCTTTTAGAAGTGAAAATATACTCTTTTTTAGAATATACTCTTTTTTTCTTTTTTTTTTTTTTTTTGCTGCCAAAGCGCCCAGGGGCGTTCTCTGCACTCCATGGGTGCAGAGGGGGAGAAGCCGCTGAAATGTGCCGTAAATCCAGCTCACTGAATAGAACCGATCGGCTCCGAAGAGAAAATCTGAATGATTGGTTGCATTCCAGCTCCTTTTATACCTGTATGTCCGGGGGAGTGGCATACAAATTCCACTCGCCAATTCCCATTGGCCTTTTTTCAAAAAGCAGAGGTGTTTGGGGCTCACAAGAATGACCCCTAGTGTCACTACATCGACACAACGTTGAGTGAGTGACAGATAGGGAACAGGGGACTCTCCTCAACCACCACCAGTGTGCAGCATCCACCTGGATGATGTGACGGCAGCCATAGGGCGCCAGTACACTCACCACACACCAGCTATTGGTGGAGGAGAGAGAGTGGAGTGATAGAGCCAATTAATGGATGGGGATTATTAGGAAGCCATGACTGATAAGGGCCAATGGGAGAAATTTGACCAGGACACCGGGGTTACACCCCTACAAATAATAATAACAATTCAGAGATCTGATTTTCACATTGTCACTAGTGAAAACCACTAGTGATTACAAAATCCTCCTGATTCCGGGTTCAATGCAAGTTCATCTGAATCGATGGCATTTGTGGCATAATGTTGATTACCACAAAAATTTATTTTGACTTTCCCCTCCTTTTCTTTAAAAAAAGCAAAAATCTGGGTTACAGTGAGACACTTACAATGGAAGTCAGTGAGGAAAAAATTTTAACGTTTAAAACTTTTTTCAAAATTATAGACACAAGATGTAAACAATATGTGTGTTAACATGATTTTAGTGAGATAAAATCACTTACTAACCATTTCTCTGTAAAGTTATAGCCAATTTTACAACTTCATTGCCATGGCGATGTAATGTCAACAAACCCTAAAATGACTGTAAAAATGACGATTTAAACAACTTTACAGCTCAAATAATAAAAAAAAGAGTTTTAACAGAAGAATTAATGTAAGTGCTTTTCTAAAATTATAAGCTTCACATTTCTGCCTTTAAACCCTCCAAAAATTGGCCCCATTGACTTCCATCGTAAGTGCCTCACTGTAACCCAGATTTTTTGGGACGAGTCAAAATTAACTTTTGTTGTAATCAACATTATGCCACAAATGCTGTCGACTGAGCTTAACTTGTATCAAACCCAGAATATTCCTTTAAGAGCTGCAGCAGAGGGGTAGATTTTTAGTGAATAATGATTAAAATTTTCCTCAAAGCTTTTGTATGACTTCAGAAGACTTGGAAGATAGCACACTGGTTGTTTTAACCAGTTTTATAGTAGTTTTATGATACTTTCATTTTTATGAAACTTAAATGGTCTTCATCCTTCAGAGTTTTTTAGACGTGGTCACTATTAACTGTTGTTGTGTGGAAAAGAGGTGCTTGAAGATTCTTCAGAAATCCTCCTTTCATATTCCAAGGTAAAAAAGAAAGTGATGCAGATCTGGAACAGCAAGAAGGTGAGTAAATGATGACAGAATTAAAATTTTTGTGTGAACTATTCTAACCTTTTGTAGTGTTTTATTTTTCTCCTAAAGCCAGGACGGCCACAGATCACCTGCAATCCGTTCACTGACCGTCTGATGCACACTGTACACAAAAATGGCAGGATGTTTCTTAAAATCATAAGTTCCAATCAGACTGGCTTTTATGCAGTTAAAGGCCACCAGGAAACAAAGTCATGTTTATGAGGTCCCGGGTTGGTACTATGCTTTTGAGGAAGATTTTGACACTGGATTTGAGAAAGTTTGCCAGCTTTGTGACATAAAATCTTTGAAAGATCTTTGACAGTTATGTCTGAGGCACTTTCGTAGCAACTAAACAAGATATCCACAAGTAGAACTGTACTGTATGTTCCGCTGAGCTATGTATGTGAAATAATACTGTACTAAAGAGGGGTGTAAAACTGCATTCATGCATCACAATGGGCCAGACTTTATGGCATAAATCATCCGTCTGACTACAAAAAAGACTGTTTGGGTATTTGTGCTAATATAAAGAATCTGAACAGAAAGTCATACCGTTCCTTATGAGTAAGGAGGAGTAAATGTTCTTTATGTAACATGACTGTAGTGTCTTATGGTATATACTGCATATCCTACAGTTATTCCACAGCATTGTGCAGTAATGAGGGAGTTGTTTGGAGACCTCAGCGGACATTAGATTGCCTGAAGTTGAAGAAACACCCAATAATGATATTTTGACTCTAAATTCACAAGACTATTTTATATAAAACAAAACTGATACATGCCAGAAATAAAATGCATTTTGATGTCCTGTTACTTTTTCGATATACAATTCTCATGTGTTCTGTGACAACTGTAAGATATGATAAATAAACTATTATCTAACATAAAATTAACCTAGTAGCAAAATATCTAAGTGTTTAGACATTTTGGTGACAGTGTTGCATAAATTGCAAACCTCATGGAAAATGACTGCAGTGGAAAATAAAACTGCTCATATAAAGTCCTATTTTGTGGCACTAAGGGGCCGGGTGTAAAATGTAACTAAAGTTTAGTGGGGGCATATCTTTATATCACTCAGCATGTTGATGTGTGTGTCTCTATTTAATTTCACCTTGAGAAAGATTGCACGCTCATTACTGCAAATTCACCGTCTGAGTCGTTGTTGGAGGCACGTTCGGTGGGGACGCATGTTTTCTTTGGCACATCATAAACCTTCATTGTCTCTGGACACTGACAGCATACATTGATTAAACTGTTTTATCACTACGGAGATTAAGTCATTTTTGCTCCCACAACATGGTTGTGGTTATTGGTTATATGTCACTTAGCACTTAGTGTTTTTATTTGAAGTGACAGTACACGCATGGCAGGTTAAAGGTTTCGCTCAAGGGCACAATGGTGATCACCTTCCAGTGACTGAATCTAAATTATACAGTACAAAATACATTTTAAATCAATAGTCAGTTGGTTGTGTGAGTGACCAGTCAACTTGTTGGTCTTAAAGGAATAGTTCACACAAAACTTTAAAGTACTATACTATGCTGTAATGTACAGTATTCGGTTTTGGGGGTGAGAACAGAACAAAATGTAACTCTTTTTTCACTGGACATCTTGCCATTGCAGTCTCTAGGAACAATCATGATTTCGAGCTCGATTACACTTCCTAGTGCTTGACGCATGCGCAGAGTGCTAGATGGCACTAAGAAGTGTAATCGAGCTTGAAATCATGATCACCAATGAGATTGCTGATATCAAGATTTATAGTGAAAAAGGAGATATTTTTGGGCTGTTCTCATCCAAAAGTAATTAGATCGCTTCAGAAGACATGCATTAAATCACTGGAGTCGTATGGATTAATTTTATGCTGCCTTTATGTGCTTTTGGGAGCTCCAAAGTTCTGGACACCATTCACTTGCATTGAATGGACATACAGAGCTGAAATATTCTAGTAAAATTCTTCATTTGTGTGGCATGTGAGTCAATGATGAGAGAATGATGAGAAATGTTTCATTTTTGGTTGAACTATCCCTTTAAGGATGCTACGTAAAATTAGGCTGGTTTAGGGTCATCAGACACATTTTTCAAGGGGCGTTCACATGTAATGCAGTCTTCTGTTCAAAAATGGCTGGACATTGTGCAACTAAATCAGCCTGATCTCATGAAAATGATGTGAAGGTGGAGACATTTTTAGCAAAATGGCATTACGGGGTTCATTACACATATCGTGAGCTGTTCTGATGTCAAATATCCATGGTACCTTCTTTGGTGCCTTCTTTGTCCCTTTTGGCACACAACAGAACATGGACACTATGAACTGTTGTATGGAAAAGAGCTGCATGAAGATTCTTCACAAAAACTTGAAGATGAGTAAACGATTTTTAGGTGAGCTGTGCCTCTGAAGCTTAGAATATTACCACTTTAAGGAAAGTGATTTACTTCTGAAAGTTACTCTGACTTGTATTCAGCAGAACTCGTGATCACACAGATGTCTAATAGAATCACAGGATGATGGTGAACACAAACTCTTGAGCTGTAGATCAAAGCAATGCTCTCTAAAGATGAACCCTGGAGCTCTGTCTGTAACATACACCCTCATAGTCGCTTCAATACAGAGACAAAAGAGAACACGAGCTGTGTCTTTGGATCTAAATTCCAAAGCATCTCTGACCAGTCATTAAAGTTTGAAAGAAGACACATAGTCTGGCATAATATTAATTTCCAGGGACAGCTCCACATTGCTGTCTAGTTAATGCCTACTCTTATGTGTGAAATATGATCTCATTTGCATGAATGGATGGATTGGGTTCTCTGCACATAACAGCGATGTTACAGCAGGTTCCTGCTTGAGTTGGAAATGACCCAGACTTGCTTTGATACTCTAGTAAATCTGATTTTGTTTTTAAATTCTGATCTTTAGGACTGACTGCCAGTTTTCTTCTACAACAACTGAGAGTAAAACTTTCTCTGGTCTCATGTTCATCGTGACCAGTGTTGGGAGGAACTAACTAAAAGTAGTGACGCTACTAACTTAACTCCTTAGTCTAGCTTAGCTATTTTCCCATAACAAGCCACATTTTCCAACAAGTTGGCTTGACAAAGCCTTGTCTGAAAGTGCAAAATCATTTTAAGTTTGACGGTTTTACATGCCTGACAGTCAGACAGAGAGAGAGCAACTTCGAGCTAATTAAAGGCCTAGAAAACATACATTGTTTACATTTGAGTTTTTAAAAGTTCGAGTTTGACTAGTCTTTGCCCATTTCAACATTCCGTCAATGTAAGTCTATGGGAGTTTTTTTTTTTTTTTTTTTGATCGTCCGCTGTGCAATAACTGTAAGTCCAATCAGTTAGAAAAGATTGGTACAAAGTTTGTTGGATCTAGCTTGAAAGCTCTATAGAAAAACAGTATGTTGGCTTTGTCAAGCCAACATAATGATTTACTTGCAGTATATTTAGCATCGTGGACTCCAATTCATTTTTGGGAGTCAGTTTGTTCAGACGGGTTCATACAAATGAACTAGTTCACATGAAATGATTCACTGATTCACTCGAGCCCGTGCGCAGCCTCTGCCAGGAATCAATGTCTTCTCTTTTTAAGCGAAATTCATTCGTTTATTGCTACTCTGTGTTTTCTAGTTCTATTAGTTTTATCTACTTTTATAATAGTTTTATCTATTATATTTTGCATAAATATTTTGTTCAATTAAATTGTCCCCCTAATTGTTTAATGTCACCTTAATTAAATATATAAGGTGGCATTCTTTAATTAAATAAATAATAAATAAATTATATCCTTTTATTATTTATCTAAAAATATTTACTTCTTTAAAGAACTTCAATGTAGCTAGCTGCTTTTTGTTAGTAACTTGTAGTGAGGCTAACTACTTTTTTAAAAGAGTAGCTTGACTGTTATTTAACTACTTAAAGTTATGAGAAGCTTGGAGCTTTGGTAGCAACCACTGGCATAGCCAAGGGTTGGCTGGGGTGGGCCTAAGCTCACACAAATGAGACCCAGGCCAACCCAGAATATTAGAGATTATTCTTTGACTTCAAATATATATTTATAAAATAGTTGCATATAGATGCATAAATTCTGATTTCTAAAAGTGAACTGTTTGATTGCGCCGCTTCTCTATGTTAAAGAAAATGTGGTTAAAAAAATTGGCCCATCTATTTTTATTGAGGCCCACCCAAAAGTAATTTCCTGGCTACGCCATTGGTAGCAACAGTAGGCTTTACCAGCACTGACCATTAGTCAACATAAGTGTTGGAAATAATACTGTATTTAATGCATTCATACAAACAGTGCCCCCAAAAGCATTTGGACACTTAAGCCGCATTTGTGTATGCATTAAATAAACAAAATATCAAAACAACTAACATCAGAACTAATGTTTTTGCAGCTGTTAAGGTGATTTTTACCACCTTAAACCAGCTGGAAGACCAGCAAAGACCAGCAAACCAGCTTGGGCTGGTTTGAATTGCTTTTTCTGCAGGGTCCGAACATGGCCTGAATCTCATTTTAGGTCATCAGTGCAGAATCTAACTTCTCCACGTCTCATTTCAGGCTCACCGTTGGCTCAAGAGACCCTCTGATGAGTCTCCTTCAGTCCATAACCATCACAGCACTGAGAAATGCTCAAAGAGTTTTACCCGAAGGCGTTCGCCCTCTACATGCTTCGAGTCAGTAATATAAATCAGGCCTGTCCGCTGTCCGTCATTTGCAAGAGCCATTAACTTCAGTTGCAATATGCACATTTCTGGCTGCAATAAAAAGAATGCATTAAACATGCATGACATGTAATTCTTTTCATTTCTGAGCGGTGAGCTGGGAGCAGAGAAGGCTGCGGGAGAGAGAGACATTGCGACATGTTCTGACTCTGCCAAGCTGAGATTTTGTTCAGTGTGTGAGGAAAAGGGAATTGCTTGCAGCGTAAACATCGCATTTCTGGTCATTTTCCTAATGCGCCATGCAGCTGGGTCGTGCACTGGCTCTCATGGTAGAAGCTAGACTGTTAGTTCACTGAGAACATTGTCTCTCTGGATAATACTGGAGGAATAATGTGGGCTTTTCAAGCTGTTTGTTTGCGTGTTGTGTCCTACTTTGGATATATCGGCTAACACGTAGGCTACAACATTCTGTTTGGATAATTTCATACAGGGAACTTTAGCTGTAAAAAATCCGACCATTTTTTTTCTCACACATTTTCCCGTATGTTTTGTCTCTTTTTTTCTGTAGCATTACAGTTTTATTCAATGCAATAGTCTTGGTTCCCAAGAAACCAAGAAAGACTGTGAAAAAAAAAAAAAAAAAAGAAAGACCAAGAAAAAGAAAAACCAAAAATGTATTGTACTGGGTAAAATGTGTCATATTTTTAGCTTGGCTTGACAAAAGCAGCATATTGTAGGCTAATTGTAAAAATGTGGGTGAGTGCTTTTTCAAATTACTTAACCCAAGACCAACATTTCTAAATGTAACTCCTTAGCAACTCCTTAGAACATATTTGCAAGCATCTAGCAATGCCTTAGTAACAACCCAAAACACCTTAGTGTAACCGGTCCTGCTCGACCCGCTCCGAGCACGGATACGAACCAGCGTCTCCGGCATGGGTGGTGGGCACGCTAACAAGGAGGCTAAAGACTACATCCTCTAGCTTCAGTTGCTAGTGAGGCCAGGAGTGAGGTTTACACATGCTGCACAGCTATCACGAAACAGCTGGCTCCTGTTACATTAGCAACTGGTGAGCTACCACTTACAACACCTTAGTGACCATTTAGCATCACCTTAACAACCACTTAGCATCGCTCAAACAACCTGAACATGTTAGCAACAACCTGCATCACTCTAACCACTCAAAACACTTTAGCAACCTCTTAGTATCGCTCTAGCAACCATCTAGAACATGTATCTAGAATGAGTATCACTTTAGCATTTTATATGTTCCAATACAGAACATGTTAATACTCTAGCAACCAACCTTAAAGCTGCAGTATGTAAGATTCAGAAACTCTTGTTATTAATGACATCTGTGACCATTAAGTGAACTGCAGCCAGCTACCTGTTGCTCGTGCTCGTGTACACACTCTATAGGGATACGAGCAAGCGAGCATTGACCAAAACAATGATGTAACGGACAAAGAAACTTAACGTGATTCACCAGCATCATGCTGACAGATGAGGTAGCATAATTAAAATGACACAGTTATTATTGTTTTACTACAAACTTTGAGACTGTATATTATATTTGACTCTCCAGTGCTGGAACAGGGCTAAAACAAAGTGTGGATATAGGTCTGGCTATGCGAGACTGTAGTTTGAAGTAATCACTTTTCTTTGCATTATACATTGACTGCATTTATACGATAGCCTATGTCGGCGTTAGCTAGCTAGCCAGCTTTATCAATAGCTGTTAGCTAAATTTGGTGGATGATGACAGTAGCTGTTTATAAAATAGACTGTACATTATAAATATGTTGACACAATTCAGTATTGATGTGATTCCATCACAACTATCCTTTTGATATATCGATACGCTATTGTTTTATAATAATAGATTGTATATATTTTCTGTATAACCAAGTTACGTTACACTAATGAATGGAGCTTTTTGCATTATCTTGAACATTGTCTAGTATTCATTTAATGTGTTATTGTAGTTTAGCTAAAATTACACAGATCAATCCTTATGGCACTATATTTCACATGCTTTGCAGTTATGTAAGCTTACCTGTTCAATAAGAAGAACACCAATTCAGGGTCGGTTTTGATCCACAAAACCGAACGAAGGTCCCTCCAGGAATCAAATGCCCTGCCGATGTTCACTCTAGTTTTCGCTCGACCACGATCACATTCCCGCTTAGCCAGACTGGATTCAGTAGATAAATGTTTTGTTTTTTGTTTTTTGTTTTTGGCTCACTCTGGAGTTTGTGTAGGAGTCGGTGTTGTGCTGGGAGCCGGACGTTTGCTGGATTCCATCTCTAAGATAACGTTTCCTAGTGTTGCAGTTTGTTGTTGCTGTTGAATAGTGGAAGAGAAGCACTGAGGCAAGGCTCTCAGGAGCGTGCATAAACGTCACATCCTTTGGATTTTCCCGGCAAAACCGACCCACTCCCTTCGCATGAAAATCAGTCTACGGGCTTTAATAGGCAACCTAGGAAGTCCGGGAAGGGCTCATTTTTTAAGTTGCGTTACAAGCCATTCACACAGACTGTTCACACATTGGCAAAAAAAGGTGATTATTACATGAACATTCACAAATTGTTCACACATTGGCAAAAAAAAAAAAGGCGAATATTACATGGAAATTGTTACATACTGCACCTTTAACAAACTAGCGACCATCTAGAACACGTTAGCATCCACTTAGTATCACTGTAGCAAACACCTAGAACACATTAGAAACTGTTAAGTGTCACTCTAGCAACATTTTAGGACAGATTAGAAACAGCTTAGTATCACTATATAAACCATATCGAACATATCGACAATTACTTAGTATCACTCTAGCAACTATTTAGAACACCTTAGCAACCACTTAGTATTGCTCTAGCAAACATCTAGATACACTGGCAACCACTTAGTATTGCTTTTGCAACCATCTATAAAATGTTAGCAACCACTTTCATTACTCTAGCAACAATCTTGAACACATTAGCATCCGCTTAGTATTACTGTAGTAACATGTTAGCAATGACTTAGTATCACTCTAGCAACCATCTTGAACACGCAAGCAGCGACTTAGTATCACTCTAGCAACAATCTTAAACATGCTAGTAACCACTTAGTATCACTGTAGCAACAATGTTTAACATGCTAGCAACCATTTAGTATCACTCTAGCAACCATCTCCAACACATTAGCAACTACTTAGTTTTGCTTAAGCAACCATTTTGAAAACGTTAGCAACCACTTAATATTACTCTAGCAACCATATCTATCACATTAGCAACCACTTAGTATCGCTCTAGCAACAATCAAGAGCATATTAGCCACTGCTCATAGCACTCTAGCATCCATCTCCAACATGTTAGCAACCACTTAGTATCACTCTAGCAACCATCTCCAACATGTTAGCAACCACTTAGTATTGCTCTAGCAACCATCTAGAACACATTAACAACACGTTTAAATTGCCAAAGTATTCAAATTTTGTGCAATGCAATGTTAACCATTTAAAATGAAAGCATCTAGCAATTGCATACATTTAAGTGTATTTTAAGTAACCTTGAGGATGTTTTAAATGAAGCTTTGTCAAGCTAACATGTAAAGTTTGTCTTTATAAATGTTCCATTTCTAGTTTCATTATTGTTTTCTCTGGGCCGCTGATGAAGTCGATTAATCAGATTCTGTGAATGACATGGAATTGCACTCATTCAAGTTCAAATGGACATTAATTAATAGGCTAGTGTACATTGCGAGTATACTGCCCTGCTGTCCTGGGGCGATACACAGAGCTCTGGCCCCTCCAGACAGACACTTAAGCCCCAAATCCAAACATAAACAATAATGTGTTTACTGCTCTGGGTGCATGTCGCATCTCATCACGCATCGGGTATTTTTATGCATCTGTGTGCGTTTGGGCCCCTGTGTGGGAACGGAAGTATTGTGAAATTCAATTCCTGTGATTAAAGCAATAAATTGTCATTATATCACAAAGGCTTTTCCTGTTTCTCTTGTAATCATATTCCCCCTCGTTATGAGAGACATACGGCGTCTTTCTTTCAACACAAATCTCTATGGCAACAGCGGGGACCAAATTACCTCTCTTCCGGACAGTGTATCAGCAATTGAAGAGTCTGTGTTTGGCATGTTGTGCATTAGGATGTGACAATTTCACTAAATGCACTCGCCAGTGGAAAACACCTACTGCAGACTTTGAAATTTCACCTGACTGTAATCATCTACCTGTTTTGACACTGGAACGGTTCTGATGCTGATCATGGACATTAACATTTGAGATCATGAAAATTGCACGCATTAAATTTATGGTTGAGAAATTCTGTAGGAAATGTGTCATTTAACAGTTCACAATCAGCGTGAAGATCTTTAAAATTACATTCACAGAAGGTGATGAGTTGACTGCGGTCTGTTCGCCTTTATTAAAAACTCATCTCTGCGTGTAATTGATCAGAAATGGCTGATAATCTGCCGTGGGAGGTATTTGTCTCCGACCTGTTTGGTGTTCTTCTCGGCTGGTGCCAAATTGTAATCCCTCTCTTAAACTAAGGAGACTTTTTCCGCTATTTTGGAATATTCCTGGAACAACTTTGGAATCATCAAAACTGCTGTGCATTGCAGAGCTGAAATGTTAATTTTTACATACTGTAAAAAATCTGTCCTCAAACATTTGTTGACAGTCAGATTAACCTTTATGGTTTAAATGATGTCTGCACAAAAAAACTGTTGGCTCAGAAATCTTGAGATATAATTAATTAATAAGCCATCTGTGTGGATTTGAGTTTTAAAAGTCCACGAACTGGGTCGGTTACACAATATATGCAGGTTTAGGGGCTAGTCTTGCTTAGCCAGACTTTTGATAGTCAGCTTAAAGTCTGGTCCATATTGCAACTTATTTTGGCCAAGAATAAATTGAAATGTGAAAAGGTGTGACTGACAAGTAAAATGACCAAAGCCCAAAGCATACTTCGATTTTGACGCGAATGCTCAGCGTCTGCGTACAGTTGAGCATGAGCCTGTCAAAGTATATTCCATCTGAATGTGCGCACATACATAGTTGGTTGTTTAGTGCTCGCACACTCTGCTGATGACGAGATCTGCGTCACGCGTTCGGGTTTGACCAAAGTATACTTTGGACTTTAAGCATCAGCTAAAGCTGGCTTAGCATGATTGTTAGCTGGCTTGCATATTAAATCTTGCATTTTGAAGTATTTTAAAGAATCTTTAGGTCAAGTTAACTCTGGAAGGCAAAGGATGAGCATTCACTTACAATCTTTAGCCTGACGTTCGACAGCAGTGCATCTTATTGATCATCAGATTGACACAAAAATATTTTCTCCTGTCTTGCTTCATTAGCATCATGAGCTAATCCCTTGACTGTTTCGTTCCATCATCGAATGCAACGTCAACAGCTGGTTTACAGGGGGAAACGGATGCGTTGTGAGTCGTGATGCCATTTTAGAGTTTTGAAATCCATTTGCATTCATTTTGAAATTCATTTGAATGTTGTTATCTTGCGCTCACACTGTCAAATTTTCACGCATTTGTCAGTGTGAGCGCAAGATGACAACATTCATCGATTGATTTTTCACAACAGAAAACAGGATTTGACTTCTCTCACACGTCTGTTCTATCTTATCTTGTCACAGAAGCGCCACATCCTTCACTGAATCCTTCTCTACACTCTTTTCTCCCACCACATCAGTCATTTTAGCAGCTAATGATTTTAGCCATAATGTGTATATCTTTTAGTTCAGCATTTTGTGAGGAAGCTACTGAAGATTCTTCGTCATAACTGAGCCAGGACATCAGTTTTAACCCTTATGTTTCAATGGAAATCAAATCAGCCGGGCTGGAAATTGATTAGTCCGTTTATTTTATAGAATTATATATCGAGTTTTTAATGCATTTGTCCAGGAAAAGGCCCGAACAACAAAAGCATGGACATGTCCTTAAAGGCATCATATATCATGAGAAGTTACATTTTCCATCATCTCTGGAGGGAAAAAAGTACTAGGGTTCATAGTTGTAGGAGTCATACTCCATGAAACATTCACAACCCATTTTGTTAACCCCATTGGCCAACTGAATTTATTTCTGCTTGATTTTAGGACATTTTTGAGATCCTAAGGTGTCATTTGCTTGTTTCAAGAGAGTCAGTTTCATTGTGTAATTTAACTGATCAATTTGATGCAATACAAATTTCCCGAATCAAGCATGTCGTGTTTTTACAATAAGATTGTTTACCATGATACATTGAATCATAATGGTCAGTTTTGCTTATGGCTTTGTATTGTACATAGATATTAGGAAATAAACTGGCCTTGTTTTGTAAACTGGCACTTTTATAATAATTTAACAATACATTTGGTGATTTGGTAACAGTTCTCTTAAGTCCGATGAAGACGAATGAGAAACATTGAGTGAAATATCGCAATATATTGTAGTTTTGAATCGCAATACACCAAAAATAAATAATCACAATAATATCCTATCATGACCTAAATATCCATATTATATCGTATCGCCAGTTGCCTTGTGTTTCACACCCCTACTTGTGATCGTCAGTTGTAGTTTTCTTAGCACATGCAACTCACTGCCTGCATTGGCAGCCCTGTCATTAGCCGCATGAGAGGAGGAGCAACTCATGCATAATTCATGAGATTCTGATTAAAGCCTACATCCCACTGAGGCAGTGGTGCTCCGCAGAAGTGCCACAGTCAGGGGCGTAGATTCCAGGGGGAATGGGGGAAGGTAACCCCCAATAATCAAAACAAGCAAGTACAACCCCCCCAATATTTATAACATGAATATGTTATAAACATACTACACTACGAGTTGCTTCCTCACGCCATGTGCTGCGCGTTGGCACGATCAATGTAAAGAAGGAGGCCACAAATCCTGCATGATTTACCGTATAAAGCCATCAGTGTTTGCAGTTATACAGTTAAAACATGCAAATTCATGGCATGTCCCGGGAGCACTCGCAGTATTGCATCATTTCTCGTGTTTGCTCTGCAAAAACAATCTGTGGCATTTCAGTGACTAATTGGTCTGAAAAAATGCAAATAATGTGATGGCATAACCACTTGTTAACTTTTGCATAAACAGCAGGTCCCAAATGTCACACTCGTTTAAAGAAGGATACACATCTGTGTTGCAAATACTGGTAAACAGTTTGCTGTCTTTATTATGATTCTCCACAAGCAAAAAATCGGTGAATTGTTTTCCAGTAAAAATATTAAACATCCTTAAGCAAGATCAATTAGCTTAATTGTGTAAGATAATAAGACGTTTTTTCAGAGAATATCTTGAATTGTTTATTTTTCTTATCCAGTTGTCAAGTAGTTTTCTTCTGTTTTAAGCATAAACCTCTCTAATTATGTTAGATTTATGCTTAAAATAAAATTCAATTCAATATATATTCTTTAAAAAAAAGTCTTATTTTCCTACCCAGTTTTGTCTTGTTTTCCATTTAAAATCTAAAAATCTTTAAAACAAGATAATTTTTTTTTTTTTACTTGTTTTCAGTGGATATATCTGTAATCAACTTAATTTTTTTATCCATCTGGCAAATAGTTTAAAAAAGTTAAAAAAAAAATTATAATTTTTTTTTTTTCTTAAATTTATTAATATAACAAGAAAAAAAAATTCCCAATCGGATAAGAAAAATCAACATAACTCAAGTTAAATTTTCTAAAAACGTATTATCCTACAAAGTTTTGCTTCTTAAGAAATGCATGTTGTTAAAACAGATTTTAACATTCAGGAAAAAATACTAATTATGAAAATGATCTGTTTGTAGTACAGTTTCATAACCACAAACTGCATCATAATACTGAGATTTTTCTTTTAGAATGGACTGGAGTTTGGGGCGAACAACGTGAAGAAATTAATAATAATGTACTTAATAAAATGTCCCGCATTGTGAGAACACCCGCTTGGCAACATGCGAGGGCAACATCTGGTCAGACATCCCATGATGTTTAATTAGCGCCAGCATTCACACAGCTCTTAATAAAGCGACATGACAATGACATGAAAAGAAATCACAGTCCACCAGTAATTGCATTTGAATGTTTATTCTGGCAATATGGTTCTGCAACCCCAAAGTATAGAAATTAAGACATTTTTACACACAATAGCATTTAAAATTAAAATAATAGAATACAATAAAAAAGTTACACTTTTTATTTCTGAAATGATAACTAGTCAATAGTCATGTTACAACAATCTGAGGCATCTATCATTGCACACTTCTTCACATACTACAGCATTTTTTTTTAAAATAGTAGGTAGTATACAGTGTACTGTTACTATTCCATAACGAACGTGTTGGGTTTTTCTGTGTCATATTTAGCCATTGCAAGTGTGATTTTTGTCTACATCTGTTAACAGTTAATCATTTTCCTCTGGGACACTCCTGTAAGGTTTCCTCACTCATTAAGTTAATCGTGTTTATTGAATAATTCAATATGTAATGACATTATTTAATGGAGGCCATCGTATGCCAGAGGAATCTCTCGGAAAGTCAAGCACCTCTCAGTGGACATTACGGCTGAGTCAGACTATAAAAAGTGCAATAAAATTCAGCAGAAAATGTAAAGACTTTTTCCGTGTGTAGGTGTGTGTTTGGAAACATCTGAAGCTCCTCTGAGAGCATTATGTAAGGTGTCCATATGCAGAATACCTGCAGAGGAGGGTTTTCAATGTTAAACAAAGTAAAAAAAAAATGTGTAAAAAATTAACAATGGCAGTATAGCATGCCAAGTTTTCTTGCTAGCTCTTTTGGAAGCAATCTGCGAAAAATGAGTCACATAGACTGATACAGGGAGTAAAGGAAAGTTAATTATTAACAGTCAAATGTGTGAATCAAGTGGCTGAATTGAATTGTTATTGCTGCATATGAATATAGATTGAATATTTGCTGAACTCATTGTGCTTGACAGTTTAGATTTAGTCAAGTTCATAAAACCTGACTGTCAGGATGCAAATTATTGGGACGTCTGGGGGGAGTCTGAGCCACCCAAGTTAATCGTTTGTGTGTGGTTCAGCATTTGGTTGAATGTATGAAAATGCCATGTAATTGCTGATCTGTCAGTTCAAGCCAATTCATTTATGTCCAGTTCCATTTTTAAAGTCCATTTTTCTTCTTTTATATACTTAAAAGGGGTTATGACATGAGGAATTAAAATTAGTCATTTTCCTTTATCCATGTAAGAGGTCATTGTACTAAAAAAACATACTGTACTGTAAGTTTCAGAACTCAAAACTTCCTCCTTACTGCGAAAAGAGCATTTGTTGAAACCAAGCTGGCAAAATGACTCGTTCTCTACTTCCTCCACATTGTGATGTCACACTGTGATAGAGATTTGCATCTGACCGCCCCACAACAACACATCAACACCTACTTTACCTTATCACTTCCGTAGATCTGCCGAGCAGTGGTGAGCAGAGAGATAGCAAGGAGAGAGCATGTCAGTCAAAAGCAGAGAACTAATCATAACAGTGGGCGTTTAATGTCAAGTCTTAAAGGAGAAGCCTCACCAAAACATGTTTTTTTGTGCAAAAAAACCCTTTACTAATATTACTATTTTAAGAGCGCTATCGTTAAGCGCAGTGCAATGCCATTAGTCATAAGTGCAAAGTCAGAGGGCATGACCATGAAGTTTTGGTATTTATGTGCAAACATGCGTTAAGTCTAGGCGCAAGTAGGTTTGGCAAAATTGCCCATGCAAAGTGCAAATGGGCTGGATCATGTGCAATTTAATTCTGAGGTTTTCTCCAGTTATTATTCCACCGTCTGTGTCCTATTATATAGTTAATTCCCTCAAGCACCAGCGATTAAAACAAAGACAGCACATTCATAAGAAGTTGGTAGTGTAAATGGATTATATGCAATGAATTAGAAGAATAGAAATTATGTTCTTTTGAGCATTAACTGCATCCTTGATGATCATCGGGCATATTTCTATGACAGTGACACACTCCTTTTATACACATGGAAAATGTAGACTTCGTTAAACTAACGTGAGTATTATTAATAATTTTCATCAATTGACACACAAATCGCGGCAAATCATCATAGTATTAACAGTGACTGGATCAGCATGCACTTCACTTCTACCAGTCAATTTTGATTTTGGAAAATTTAATTCATTTATTGAAACAAAAAAATGTAACCAAAAATATTTCACTTCAAACGAAACAAAAATATAATCAAAATAGCGAAGTGGTCAAAAAATCATACCATTTCAAAATCATTTTACTTTCTCCAACTTCTTCCATCGGCCCATTTTTAAATATTTTATATTTTCAGAGTTTGGACATGAACTTTACTACCACCTGCTGGTGGAAACTCCAAACTGGAAATGCAGGAACTGAATTTAGACTTTGCGCTGAGTTAAGATGTGCTTTTCAAACGTCTTAGTGCAACAACCTATTTCTCAGGAAAACAGCAAACTGCGCTTCACGGCACTTCATTACAATACAATACACTCACAGTTTGTGCGCATACACCCACAATAGCGCAAACACTCCCACCTATGCCACTTGCGCTATGTGCTGGCACAAAAATTGCGATTAGTTTTGGCGCTCTCAATAAAATTGGATAAGACGTTGCGCACAGTTGTTGCGCGTAGCGCTGTGCTTTGCTTGCTCACGAAAGTAGAGCCCTATAAGTGAACCTCAAAGAACTTATTAAAATAATAAAAACAGGCATGTCATGGGGCCTGGGTAGCTCAGTGGTAAAATACGCTGGCTACCACCCCTGGAGTTCGCTAGTTCGCTAGTTCGAATCCCAGGGTGTGCTGGGTGACTCCAGCCAGGTCTCCTAAGCAACCAAATTGGCCCGGTTGCTAGGGAGGGTAGAGTCACATGGGGTAACCTCCTCATGGTCGCTATAATGTGGTTTGTTCTCGGTGGGGCGCATGGTGAATTGAGCGTGGTTGCCGCGGTGGATGGCGTGAAGCCTCCACACGTGCTATGTCTCCGTGGCAACGCACTCAACAAGCCATGTGATAAGATGCGCGGGTTAACTGTCTCAGACGCGGAGGCAACTGGGATTCGTCCTCTGCCACCCGGACTGAGGCGAATCACTATGCGACCACGAGGACTTACAGCGCATTGGGAAATGGCATTCCAAATTGGGAGAAAAAGGGGAAAAATCCAAAAAAAATAAAATAAATAACAGGCATGTCATGACCCCTTTAAAATTCCCTTTGTACAGAGAAACAAGCATTGTTGTCATTAAGTATTCTCGTAGTTATGGCTAAATGAATTTGTTCTAGAAGCTAGTTAATTAGACATGCCATTATGGTGCCATGGAAGCCTGAAACTAGTTGTCTTAAAGCTAATGCTTGTCATTTTTTTTAAATTGTACTTTCTTGTATCCTAGCTTAATATACAGAATCAGTTATAAGTAAACCAATCTTAGGTTATTTCGCTTTCAACCCTGGAAGCAACCCTTCCAAAACATTCCTTGCTTTGTTTGAGCATCCCGAACCAGAGCGACTCAGCAACACTGGCACAACCAATGGCACGTGTTTGAGGTAGGACTATATGTTTTCTCGTCCAATGATGGCACTAGCAGACTAAAGCAGTGGTAATGTGTTAACATGCTATATGCAGCCATAATATGCACCTAATACACTCTGTTACTATAATTTATGATGACACTAATATAACTGCACAGATGGGTGTATAAAGTGCATTAATGGGTAAAATACAGACAAAAGAATGATGATAGGCATAATTTTATATGGGAAGATGTGTGAATAGCTCTAGATAGCACATGAGTGATGCCGCAAATAAAACAAAAGAGTGAATGTGCACTTAAGTATTTGAGTAGATTTGATTCATACAGATGTAGGGGAATTTGCACCAGTTCGCTAATAACTCTGCACACTGGTGTGTTCATGTTAACTGATATTAAATGACTAAACAGGAATAAGCTTCTGTCGGCCTCAAAGTAGGTGGAGCTCCAGGTCGCACCTACCAGTGGTGTGTATCCAGTGGCATAACTTGGGTCTTACGGGCCCCTGTGCAAAGAACCTATCGGGCCCCTTTTTTCTTCTGAGGGGGTGACCCATCGTATATATGATTAACTTTTGGCCGGCCGTCACAGGCCCTCTTTCACCCCGGGCCCTAGGGCATCTGCCCACCCTGCCCTCCCTGTAGTTACGCCACTGCGTGGACCAATGTCAGTAAGAAGGTGTTTAGCAGCCGTTTTCAGTTTTTTCAGTTTTCCTGAAAGTTCATTCTGGCAAGCTGTTACAAACCACTGAAACACACTTAAAAGCACCTTTGTTTGGCCAGATTCTGTTCTAAATGATGTCACACCCATTCATTCTTCGATTTTGTAGGAAGTGTACAGGGGCCTTTAGAAGAGTAAATAGATAGGAGCTGCACTGGCATGACTGGAAATAGCCTCCCGAGAGTGTTCCAAAGATGCCTGACAGTGGACTGACTTGCTAGAAAGAATTCACCTGTGCCCAGTTACAGGTCAGTTTTTAAAGTCTAACTTTGGGTTTGCAATTTATGTAAAAAATGACGTGTTAGGGGCTGTTCACACAGAACATGTTTTTGCATCTGTCTGTACTGTTTTTAGGTGTTTTTCTATGTACACACGTGCTGGACGGACATCTTTGACCATTGTGTCTCACTGGGGGTTTTTTTGTTTTGTTTTTTCAGCATCTCGAGCAAATCCTTTTCCTATTTCAAGACACCTGTGTTCTGTTTCATTAGTTGCACTACATCAAGATATTTTTTAGCGCAGGTCTCATGAAGACTCAACAGTCTTAAGAAGTTTTAACTTACTGTGAAAAGAGGAAGTGTTTAATGTGTTTTTGCTCTCTGTCAGTGGTCAGGATTAAAATTGTAGCAGAACTGTGTTATTTTTGTGCATCTCATCCATCCATGCTAACAGCCTAGCCATCTTTAAATACTCATCATAGCTGTTACTCCCTTACTGCTAGAGTAGATCAGACCCATAGCTACATTTTGCTCTGATGTGACTGCCTAATTTCTCCAGAGTGCGAGCATGAGAGAGTGATTTACATCAGAAGAGAAGGACATTTGTACACTTCACTCCACCTGAACACAGATCATGCATTTCCTGCATGTGCATTAGAATGCACGCTAGCTTTACACATCTGAATGTTTGCTGCCATATCCAATAAAATACATTTCGTTAGATGCTCTAAATGTTTGTGACTTCAGCGTATGAGGGGAAAAAAGCAATTTACTCTCGGCTGATTGAGCAGAGGAACTGAATACAGAAACAGCTCTTGTAGAAGGAAGTAACTCTGGATTTAGACACACTGTGGATTCCATGGGAAACAGGGTTGTAGATCATTGAAGGTTTGGACTTTCTTTTCTTATTCACAGCAACTCTTTATTACCATACAAAAAAAAAAGCTAACAGATGAGACCAGTTTGAGGTGTTTTGCTGGTATTAACTGGTTTAAGCTGGTTTAGTTGGTCTCCCAATGAAAACCCCTCTAAAACCAGTAAAGAGATCAGTTTAGCCAGGCTAAGAGACCAGCTCACCACCCTAGGCTGGTTTAGGTAGTGGTTTTTCAGCTGGGTAAATCACGAATGGATATTTCATTAGTCCATAAAGGTCAGAACAAGCAGAAAATCTTAGTGTTTACTCACAATCGATGTCTTGATTTGTCAAAGTTGGTGTTGGATGCATTCTGAAAGACAGTTTGGAAAACAGAGCTGTTTTCAGGAAATCATCCTCTGCAAAATTAGACATTTTTATTAAAGAGCACCTATTATGGTTTTTCAAATATTACCTTTCACATAGTGTGTTATATAGCTGTTTGTGAATGTAAAAAACTCTGCAAAGTGCACGACAAATGGAGTTATTGACTCCCAAAAGAAAGAACCGATTCTGAACACCTGAAACGAGTCGTTAGTAATTCCAGACTTACTTCCTGTACTAACCTACGTAATTTGGTAA
The DNA here is from genome assembly GCF_019703515.2 of Myxocyprinus asiaticus. Lineage (NCBI taxonomy): Eukaryota > Metazoa > Chordata > Actinopteri > Cypriniformes > Catostomidae > Myxocyprinus > Myxocyprinus asiaticus. The sequence continues at coordinate 2,352,117 of NC_059382.1, forward strand.
CAAAAACCCCGCCTCTGGTCTTCATTGGCTGCTCGCGAACAGATTTGACCCGCCCTCAAACACTACACTAAGCGGTAGACCAATCACAACAGACTGGGACATCTGACCAATCAAAGCAGAGTATGCTCTCTGAAAGGAGGAGTTTAGAATGAATCCTTTAGAACGGATCATCGAACAAGTCGTTTTTGACACGGGGGAAAAGGTAACGCTGCAATTTAAATTATGAGCAAATTAAAGTGTATTTTGACCTTGGATGCATGTAAATCTATTGTATGAGACCTTTAAAACTAAATTAGCACGTTTAAAAACCATAATAGGTGCACTTTAAGTAATGCTCACATTTACTTTAATCTGGTTTTGGGTGACCAGCGGCTTCTTCTATTACCGTCTAATTGCTTTAGAGGTGAGAACTTGCCTTTTCCTGAAATGTTGGAAAAATGTGTAATTCAACCTGTAACATGATGTGACAACACTACAAAGTGGGAATCATAATGTCATTGTATATTAGTTGACTTTGAACACAGTAGTAAATTTAGTCAAGACTAGCATAGTGATGTGCTAACACTATTTTACAATCTAAAAATGTTGTGAAATTTGTGTTTTCTCTAGCAGAGTGTAATGGAGAACCTGTGAACCCCCCTCCCAATAATCAAAACAAGCAATTACAACATCTCCAATAGTTATGTAATGATCAATGGAAACATAAAAATTCTTCACGCTGCAATAATGCTTCCGGTGGGCAGCAATATGCACGTGTGATGTAATCGCATTGGCATTTGAAACACGCGAGAACTGACGCACATGCGACACACATGGAAGATCAGCGCTGTTTACAAGTGAGAAGGGGGAACACTGTACAGAAGCTTTGTTGGTTTTGGTTTAGATCTGTATTTATCTGTTTCTTTACTCACAATTGTGCATTTGTGTGCTTATCATGGATGTCTCTACCAAGAGGAGAATGTGAGATTACATCTGTATCCATGGCAACGCGAATACATCACACGAGAGTCCGCTTGGAATTCACCCTCTCGTGAAGCGTTGGTTTATAGTTAAAATGTATTTAAAATAATATTTTTTTCTGACCAAAATTGATTATGTCACTTTAGAAGACGTTAATTTAACCGCTGGAGTCGTATGGATGATGTTTAAGATGACTGTCTGTGATTTTTGGAGCATCAAAAGAGAAATCTGCATTCACTTGCATTTTAAGGACCTACTGATCAGCTATATTTTCTATTTTTCTTCAAATGTGTTCTGGTAAAGAAAGATAGTCAAACACACCTGGAAAATCATGAGGGTGAGTAAATGATGAGAGAATTTTCATTTTAAGCTAGCTGCCACTAAGGGGAAAAACAAGATGGACGATGAGTGTTTGGAGCACATGGACAAGGTTGCTAGCGCTGCTTGAGCGCTATATACTCCAGCCTCCATTGTTTAGGGAGGGGAGTAGATACTGCTCTTAGAACCAAAAACAGGCCTAGCTTTTAGACTGGTTTTTTTTAACCTTGGTTATATGTTTACTTTTAAACACTTATATATTTGCACATTTTGCAACTCTACGTATTAAAACATCTTTTTGGAACACCATTCCTTCTCCTGGTGTGATCTCTTCTTGTGACTGCCTTGTTCTCTATCACACAGAGGTTTTGTATGTTGGCAACATTTTTGCAAAATTTGTTCTTGATATGATAGATCTTGACTGAATGTATAAGAACCAGAGCGAAAGAACATAAGAGCGAATGAGAGTTTACATACAAGATGATTTCGGTGATTGTTCATGTCCTTAGATTTCTGTATGTTTGTTTGTAGCATTTCTAAATCTCTTCATCATTTTCTCAGTTGAGGAGGAGAACCCAGAGTTCTGGAGGAGTTCAGCTCAGAGTACACTGCGTTCTGCTCTGGACAGGAAACTCAACACTAATGTGGCCAAAAACATTGTGCTGTTTCTAGGAGACGGTAAGATGAACTTTTTACAACCTTCAACAAAGTTTAAAAACTCAACAAAATATGGATAATAAATATCCCAAACATCTGATTCAAGCTCACTACAGAGTTCTGTCCAATAACAACCTTCTGGCTGGAAATACCAGCTTGAAATTGAATTTCCATACTAGCCCCCCCCCCACCCCCCCTTTCTGAAATGCTTCACATTGTAACCCCCCAAAGTTCAAGCCAAATCTATGCCCTTGGGTGAGTGAAAAGACAAAAACAGCTGTCGCAACCAGCATCAACATCTTTAAGTCTGCAAGTGTCCCAGCGTGCAATCAAAAGTCATACACACTCGCAGTCTTCACAACTACTTGCACACTAGTGGCCAAATACTGGAAATACATAAGACAAGTGGGGAAGTAGGCTAGACCAAAACCGCAAGTGGGACAGGGCCTCTGTCTCTCTCACCTTCCGTGTTTGTCACGCCGCTCGTGTGCTGTCAATTACCCTTTTATTAGGATAACTCGCATGGCCTGATTAGTTGGCTCTGTCATTTGATGCATAATAAACCGATGTGATGAATAATTTATCAGCGTCACAGAGGGTATTAATGACTGCGGGGTGATTGCTCATGTTCTTCATTCTGTAGTGAGGTCCAGACACACGACAGATCTGCCAAAAGACAGAAAAACAAACTTGGAGAGATGTTTCTCCTTGTTTGCAAAGTTCTTTAATGTTCTTTCATTCGATGGGAGTAAAAACAAAAACTCTGAAAAACATTAGCTGTGACAGTTAGCAGAGACTTGACCTAGAACCGTGGGATAGTTCACCTAAAACGTCCTGGTTACTTTCATAACCTCCATTCCCTGATGGAGGGAACGAGACGTTGTGTCGATGTAGTGACACTAGGGATCCCTATATAAAATGCCACAACTAGCTGAACTGTGTTACGTGAACTGGCGGTGTGTGGCGGGCAGACTGCTGTGTCTCACCCACACTTATCATATCACTTCAGAAGACATGGATTTAAACACTGGAGTCTTATGGATTACTTTTATGCTCCCTTTATGTGGATTTTGGAGTTTAAACATTTTGGCACCCATTCACTTGCATTGTATGAACCTACAGAGCTGAGATATTCTTCTAAAAATCTTCATTTGTGTTCTGCAGAAGAAAGAAAGTCAAACACATCTGAGATCGCATGAGAGTGAGTAAATGATGAGAGAATTTCCATTTCTGGCTGAACTATCTCTTTAACGTTTAGATAGTTTTGATTGAAAATAAGATAATTTTTATTTATTTATTTTTTTTTGTAGCGTGAGGCTGTCATGTGATGAAAAGAATTTTCATTTCTAATTTGACTGTCACTTTAAGACAGTAATTCCTAATTGAACAAACTGTACAAATACAGTATATATTAAAGCCTTGTTTTCATTTATGTCAAAATTAAATAGGACGTCTCCCCTGACAAAGCTGCATTGAATATTGTTAGATGGAAACCTAGTTTTAAGTTTTCACAAAGCAACTGTGTGTTGTAGTTAACGTTGGCTGCACTATAGAGCATGACAGATGTGCTTGTTCTGAATTTAAAAGCAGAATTTCTAGGCAGTTGGCAGACGATGACACTCAGAACAGATTCAAGCCCACATTTGATGTTTCCAAACACAATCCCCGAAGAACTGGATAAGAATCATAGAAAGCCACATTGAAAAAAAGGCAAAAGCAATTAGTGGTTAGTTCACTCACAAATAAAACTTTTGTCATTTTTTAGTCACCCTGATATAATTCCAAACATGTATGACTTTCTGTCCTCAGTGGAAAACAAAATGAGAACTTTAGCAAAATGTTTACTGTGCTCTTTTTTTGTATAATAAAAGTGAATCAGATTAAATGACTGTCAGAAATTAAATGGGCAATATTTGCCTCCTGGAAGTTATTATTAAAAGGATTTTTTTCCTTTAAGAGGGCATATTTCAGTGGCATTTTTGCCCCAAGCCCTGGTTAATTTCTGACCCTAGATTAGAAACTGGATTAGAGTTCCAAAATTGTCAAAAAAAAATAAATAAATAAATAGCACAGTATAAGTAGTCTGTATAACTCATGGGCTATATTAAAAGTCTTCTGAAGTCAAACGATAGCTTTGTGGGAAGAACAGACTGAAATATAAGTTGTTATTCACTGAAAATCTCTCAAATGTAATTTCTGTTGGTGAATATTCCATCACTCAAAAACATATTTTAGCCTATTTTTAAGATTTACGGATTTTGGGGGCTTGGGTAGCTCAGCGAGCATTGACGCTGACTACCATCCCTGCAGTCGCGAGATCGAATCCAGGGAGTGCTGAGTGACTCCAGTCAGGTCTCCTAAGTAACCAGATTGGCCCGGTTGCTAGGGAGGGTAGAGTCACATGGGGTAACCTCCTCGTGGTCACGATTATTGGTTCTCGCTCTCAGTGGGGCGTGTGGTAAGTTGTGTGAGGATCGTGGAGAGTAGCATGAGCCTCCACATGCCGTGAGTCACCGTGGTGTCATGCACAACGAGTCACGTGATAAGATGCACAGACTGACGGTCTCAGAAGCGGAGGCAACTGAGACTTGTCCTCCGCCACCCGGATTGAGGTGAGTAACCGCGCCACCACGAGGACCAACTAAGTAGTGGGAATTGGGCATTCCAAATTGGGAGAAAAGGGGATAAAAAAAATAATAAATAAAAGATTTACGCATTTCAATTTGATAACAAAATTCCATCAAACTGAATTGACTAGTCTTTAACAAAATAAAATGAGTAAAACATGAAAAAAAATACGTTTATTTAATTTAAATCTTGAAAATAAGCTAAAATAATTTTTTGAGTGAATATGGCATCTGAAGATGCATCACAGCAGGTTTGATGTCAATAATCCTAAAGTCCTTGGAAGTCACGTGTGTCCTAAATTTAGATATAGCTGGAATGTATTGCACAAGTATGGACTAATTTTATGCTTTCTTGTTGTTGTTTTTTAAACTTGATAGCATCCATCTGTATTTAGCGTTGTTGTATGGAACAGAGCATCTCGGACATTGTGCTAAACATCTAATTTTGTGTTCCACAAAGGACAGAAAGTGTCTGAAATGACATGAGGGTGAGTAAATGATTACATCATTTTCATTTTTGGGTGAACTATTTAACTCTCTCTCTTTCTTGTGAAATACGAACATGTGTTTGCACAGCTTGTGATATACGTCCTCACCTCCCTAAAGAACTGTCATGTCCATAGTGTCAACACCATTACACCACAGACAATCACGTACATGCTCTCTGGGCTTTGAGTCCATACGAACAGACATTAGGACACCAGCTGACAGAAGACACCGGATAATTGAATTCATCGCTAATTAAGATGCACTTCATGATCGTTAGATGCACAAATGATAATGAGATGACCCCTGTGGCTCGAGTTCTGCCTGGTCAGCATCTGTTTTTGTTCCCTTAAGACCGAAAGAGCAAATTGTTGTGTTTGTATGAGAATGTTGCCCTGACTTAAAGAAACATCTTGTCTTAATGTGGTTGTCAACCATCTTGCGATTCAATACAAATTTAACTTACTGTTAAAGTGAACCATGCTAAAGGTGCTGGGTCAAATTTTAATAAATAAATAGCAAGACATCAGTTTCTCACTTGCACTGTTTTTTATTACATTTTCACAAGTAAATAAGGATGAGAATTAATAACTATTTATTGTATAAAAAAATCAAAATAAATCCAAAAATCCAAAAGTCAATAATTCAAGTAGTAGCCTCTTCAAACACCCGTTTCACAATTGACTTAAAGGTTCAAAACATGTGACTTTATTTAACTCAAACAAGAGGCTCAAGATTTGGTTTAGTTAAAAACAAATTCGGTTCACTTTGCAAATCAAACACACTGTTCATGAGTCGGTTCATTTAGTGATTCAAACAGTTCTGGAGTCAGTTCACTGTATGATTCAAACAAACAGTTCATGATAAGCTTGAGAAAAGACAGAAATATGCTAATTAAATAAACCACAAGAAAAGAAAGAAATAAGCTGAAATACTTGCTTGTCCCGTCCAGTCAAGCACTCAGTCAAAATATGCAATGAAAATATGGATGTATTGACATATTCATGTAACGACATCTTCTAACAAGAAGTACCATGTGTTTTTTGGACACATATCATGGTAGTACCTTGGTATTTTTTTGAAGTACTGCTAAATACCTTGCTATATCAATATAGACAACATTTGATACAATATGGTACTGTTTTTTTTTAATTTTTTTTATGGCTTTCCACGCTGCCACGGTATTCAACATCTCCTATACAGTTTTTGGGTGGTAGGGCAACGGTACATATTAATATTCACAGCTTGATGCGACCCACAGTTTGAGCTTCTGCAGGAATATGAGACCATTTTAAATTCAGCCACTCTGAGGTAAAATGAAATAAGTGCCTATCAAATTCTCAATATATTGCTGTCTGCTGATGGAAAATAATAGGCAATAATCCGTTTAAGGGAAATTTGACTATACGAGGAGAAATTAGGTGATTGTAATTCAAACGATTCTAGGAAGACTAGGCGGAAATTGTTTGTGTTTTTCAAAGCTGTAAATTTGTATACACTTGATTTCTGTTTCTCCCAATCAGTGAGTCAGTGTGTGTATTTAACTTGATTTGGTCTATTGTTATTTCTTAGCGTGATACTTTGCTTTTGGAAATTACTGCTGTTTACTAAGGCAAGCATTGCTATTATTGTTGCTCATACTTAGGATAAATGATTTAAACAAACATGAAAGATACCTCAAATCATGCGGCTTGTTGAGGAGAATTGTGCTATTACTTTTCTAAGCAATAAGACGCATGATTTTTGCCTGGTGGGCAATAAACTGGTGAAAAAAATCCTATATATATCTAGAGACCAAAATATCATAGAGACAGTCTGGTGCGGGAAGTAAAAATACCATTTATTTATTTCATGTAGGGCGATAGATTATACTTTAACAAAATAACTATTTGGCTGTACTTGATTCAATTGTGGAAAGTGGTTCCACATATTTGAAAATATTAAGTTTTCTTAACTTACAATTACTATGTTATAACAACTCAAATACTTCCTGTAAAGGGAACCTCATTGAATTGGGTAAACCCAACTAAATTAGGCAAGTCAATGTGACTCAACTTAATCTATTTTATTTCCTTATATACTAACTAGTGATTGTGAATTTTATAATGTACTCTCCCTATCAAGAGTCATGCAAAACATGCTGGGAACTAGAAATCTCCAACACAAATGGATTAAAGTACACTTTTTTTTTCATTGCAACAACTCTATTAAATTAAGTTCTCTATGTTACATTTATTTCTTAAGAAATATGAAAAAAGGAAGATTCAGTAAACCTAACGATATTGAAAGTAATTTTTTTGTGTATTTACGATACACACAAAAAAAGACAGACCTACTATGAGCTCCGAGGTTGTTAATCGATGGTATATGCTTCTGCTGAAGAACTACACTACCCATGATTCTGTAGAGAAACATCCACTAATCAGAGAACTGCAGTAAACAAAGTGCGCCAAAAGAGCTCTGCAGCTGCTGGCCACTCCTATGACGCACTGTGAAAGATGCAATTACATTTCAATATATTGTTTCTGTACTTCTGTGCTTCATGGGATTGCAGTTCATTCTATCTTTAAAGACGTTAAGTATACAGTCTTTTACCTTTGTTGTTTTGTCTGATTTTCAAATACTTTTTTGCTTCAAATCAAAGTTTGTAATGTTGTGATTCACCTCGGAGCTGGTTGGTTTGGTTCATGCTGCACAACTCTTTCATGGAGGTATTTTATGAAATCCCTATGGAAGAAATGAATGGGGGGCCTGGGTAGCTCAGCGAGTATTGACGCTGACTACCACCCTGGAGTCACGAGTTCAAATCCAGGGCGTGCTGAGTGACTCCAGCCAGGTCTCCTAAGCAACCAAATTGGCCCGGTTGCTAGGGAGGGTAGAGTCACATGGGGTAACCTCCTCATGGTCGCTATAATGTGGTTTTCGCTCTTGGTGGGGTGCATGGTGAGTTGAGCATGGATGCCGTGGAGAATAGCATGAAGTCTCCACACACACTACGTCTCCGTGGTAACATGCTCAACAAGTCATGTGATAAAATGCACAGATTGACGGTCTCAGACATGGAGGCAACTGAGATTCATCCTTCACCACCCAGATTGAGGCGAGCCACTACGCCACCACGAGGACTTAAAGTGCATTGGGAATTGGGCATTCCAAACTGGGGAGAAAAAAAAAGAAAAAGAAATGAATGGGAAAAATACTTCCAGAACAAAGATGGCTGAAAAAAAAGTGGGTGCTGTTGCAATCTAAATGCAAACGCCCAGCAACCAATTACAATTGATTTTGTGATTTATTTATCAAATATTATCTTAAATTTTAACTTTAAAAAGGATATTTTAAGCCTAAACAATGGCTCAAAATAATCTCCAGACTGAGCCGCACAGAATGAATAATTCAGAATTAAGATTTTTGCCTTTATTGAAAAGTTACGTTAACACAAAGCTAACAAGGTCCATGTAAAACAGGAAGTGAGGCTCTGCAATGGTTTGTCGTATCAAAACAAAACTTGGTGTGCTTCAAGGGGACCATGATCTGAGGGTGCATGCAAAGTTTGGTGACAGCGCCACCTATGGGTCAAGAAATGTCAAAAATGTATATTTTACTTATAACTTTTGAAACTTATGTTCTAAAATCATGAGGTTCCAGTGATACCACATTTTCCGATATCAGCCATATTGCCTCTCCACCATTTTGAAGTTTTATTAAAAAGTGACGTACTGTATCTTTCCAATGCTTTGTCGAATAGAAAATTGCTATGCATCATCGACATCATGTCCTGAGGATACCTGAGCAGTTTGGAGACAGCGCCACCTATAGTTCAAAAGATAACCCACACTTGTGTGCTGACTCTAAACTCTGGATGTGTCTTTGCCATGGCAGAGATTTGTCCCATCAGTGGCACAGTGGGTAAAGTTATGGGCTATATAGGTTGTGGGTTCAATCCCCATCTACATCAGTATTGCAGTTGAATATCTATTGTACTGGAGGTCTTTGTTCTGTGCTTTCTGAATATTTCCCTGATATTAAATATTTCTGCTTGCAGGTATTCTTATTGTTCTTTTTCCTTTTTCTCCCCAGTGGGCGTTTAAGGTAGCACTCCGTATCTAAATATTTTCTTCAGTAAATGTATAAATGTAGTTTGACTTGAAAAACCTGTAAGCCCATATCTACACAATTTCATACAAATATTTTGAATGAAAAACGGCAAGCATTCCTAGATAGACTAAAGCCGGACAAACATATTCATGACTAAAGTTCTTAAGCCACAAGGTACACTGCACTTCTTTTGCAAACTTCATAAATTCCCATATTCCCTTTAGATATAAAAGCACTTGAACTGCAAACTTTGGCCTGTGTGTTCGGGCAACCTCTCTGTTCTGCTGCTTTCAGATCCATTCATGCATGTCTCAACCAGGCAGGTATGATAATTAAAGCTGTGTTTTAAAATTGGTTTTGACTGGCAGACCAGAACACGGGCATGCCGCTTAACACTCGATGCAGAATTAACTGGGCAGCTGCCTACAGATACATACAGCAGCATAAAGTTGCCATATCTACCTGATTGTCATTTTTTAACAGGAGTTCTGCTTATGTTTTGTTTTTTCTCAGGGGAAACAGAAATCTGAGAAGCAGGAGACTTCAGCACAAGTCTAATTTTTGCTCTTCATTTAATCTCATTGCTGTCTAAGAGAAACAATTGTGATTTTTCTTTCAAAATAATTAACATTTTGAAAGGACTGACTAACATCATGATTCGACTACATTCGCCTTTGTTTGGTAGGCCTACTTTGTTGTTTTAATGAGTGAAAACTGCTCTAAAGAAGCCTTCAAATTAGAGTTTGCCAGTTAAATTTCATTTATAACCGCCGGAGGTTAAATCCACATTGTCAAATCCAATTAAATGTCTACCACAGTATTCTAACGACTTCTTTAAATGAACACAAACAGTTTCCGTTATGTGATGTTTAAGTTGGAGTTTTCAAACACACTACTGCAGCTTCACATCAGTCATTGTGTTTTGTCATCCGTGACAGTATTTGCTTCTACTTGAGTCTCTATCTTCCCCTGAGAGCGATTGCTCTTCTTCCTCCTCAATAGATCTGTCCTCCTCCCAGAGCACTTGCCATGGCCTCTTTAACCGTGAGTCGACTCCCGGCGGGTGTAAGGCTTCATCACATACGCTGCTGCCCCGACCACCTCACAAGTATCAGTCATTCTTCAGCCGAACCGTTCAATGCACTCATATGTTTCTTATAGAGGAGGACAGGGCAATGTATGGTGCCGCATTTCAATGTGCATCAGTTTTTGCACACTTTGCAATGGGAGTGAAATGAGTGACATACTGTACATTCATCTACCAGGGATCAAATAATTGATCAGTTTCAGATTTCCAACTATGGCAGTTTCATAGGTACATACCGAAATCAAACTTTGTGGTCCATACTCAGACCAGCCCATCTGGCACCAACAATCATGCCACGGTCCAAATCATTGAGATCAAATTTTTTCCCCATTCTGATGGTTGATGTGAACTGAAGCTCCTGACCCGTATCTGCATGATTTTATGCATTGCACTGCTGCCACATGACTGGCTGATTAGCTAATCGCATACAAAGGAGAGCAACGGTCGGTCAACAGTTTCACTAAATTTTAATTTTGGTTTGTTTCTCACCAAACCTAACGTATGCTTTAATAACAATCGTGAGTTTCATGGAGTAATTTATTAGACTTCTGAATTATACATTTGCGTCCTTTTGAAGCTTGAAGAGGTGGTTACCATAAACTGCCATTGTATGACATCACTGAGCCCAACATAAAGAAAGGAAGTCATTTAGAGTTATAACAACACTGGGGTGAGTAAAAAATGACTGAATTTTCATTTTGGGATGAACTATCACTTTAATGTGTCAATTCATGATAGGACATAATGTCTGATAATGTGAGCTGGATAAATAGACATTTTTGACCTGACATGGTTAATTAATTCAAATGATTAAAACATATTATGTGCCTTGTGATGTACATTTTAGAATTGGTGTTTCAACCTTCAGTTACTGTCGAAACTGCCAAGGTAATGCTCTTTTTTTTCCACAAAATGTATAGGACAGCGACAACATGGCGGATGAAAGTGAAGCGATACCGCTGCTCCTAATGAAGATCGAAAACTTTAGTCTCCAACTTGCCCCTTTTTGCATGCTGCTAATTTTTATTTGAAATAACGTAGTAGTACATTTCTGTGAATGTAATTACACTTCGATGTGTTCATTTGTTATCCCAGACGTTTACGCTCTGTCAGAGAACGCTGCGAATGCATTGATTTAAATAGGGTGGTGCATTTGGGGAAACCTCCGATGGAGCGTTTGACAGATAGGAAACTGTTTTTGGATGGTGTGGGAAAGTTTTAGCAATTATTGCCCCTTTATGGAGTGGTGATGGTGTAGTGGACTAAAGCACTGAACTGGTAAGCAGAAGGTTGTTGGTTCAATCCCCACAGCCACCACCATTGTGTCCTTGAGCAAGGCACTTAACTCCAGGTTGCTCTAGGGGGATTGTCCCTGTAGTCAGGGCACTGTAAGTTGCTTTGGATAAAAGTGTCTGCCAAATGCATAAATGTTCATTTCTGACACTGGTCACCATTCACTGTCATTGCCATGCAATGCAAGTGAATGGTGGCTAAGGCTCTCATTGTGCCCAACATCTGCTTGGTATTCCAAGGAAGAAATAAAGTCGTATGGGTTTGGAAACACATGAGAGTGAGTAAATTAAGAAAATTAAGGTGAACTATTCCTATAAGAAAGTTAAAAGAACTGACTTTACTAAGTTCAGTGTATTCAAAGCTTTTAAAATGGGCTTTCAAAATCTTGTTTCTCTACCACATAATCAATGATGCATGTCCAGTGACAAGCGGAAACACTGATTTGCTCTGACATTCAGAGACTCTGATCCTAAAACACGGTTAATTTTTAATTTCATGTATTTATTTTTTACAGCCGGGCTTCAGAAGAGTGGTTCTGCACTTTTACAGCTAAATGTGCTATATTGTACAAAAAGACCATCAGTGTTTGTTTTTACCAGAACGAAAATTTCATTAGATCTCGGGGGAATGATTTCAGCTGTTTGGCGGGCTTGTTTCACTAGTTAATGGCTTTTCTGTGTGGCCATTTGGGGAAGAAAAATAAACAGTAATGTGTTTAAACACAGGTGTGTGTTATTATGGATGTGCTTCAGAAAGCTATCGTACACTGAATATCACAAGTGGCTGAGGTTTTCAACACCACAGCAGAGTGCAAAGCGGCTTTAATCGAACAGTTACACCCACACAAACACACACATCTTTTCTGAGCTGTGAATTGTTCACACTGTTCAAAGCCATTGGACTCTAACGTGTGGATGCCTTGCTTAAAGGACAAACATCATTTTTGATGTGACATTTCTGTAGGAAGGTAACAATCACAAATGAGATCTCTTTAATATCTCAGTTATTTCTCCCAGACAGCAGTTAATGGAGACTTTGCTGAAGTCTTTAATAAGATTTCATGCAGTAGTTTGATAATAAGGATGCAATGGTGTTACAGTTGCTGAACTATACAGATTTATTTGCTAATAACAACGAAGACCCGAGTTCCAAAGAAATAGTCCATCTTATCAGCAGATTAATCACATTAAAAGTAAAAAATGACACTGGATGCAGCCAATGGAGGATTGGCAGTGCAGCAGACAGAAAATGACACGCCATTAATTACCATGACTAATTAAATAGCCCTCCACCCCTGTTGCCATGACTACCACATTCCACTTCAGTCCAAGTTTGTTCATTACCATACTTGACCTCAGATGTCTGCACGGGGAATCAGAATGAAGCAACATCTGCTGTGCGAAGTTCTATACTATGTCATAACAGTTCTTGTAAGGAGGTATTGTCATTATATATATATATATATATATATATATATATATATATATATATATATATATATAGGTTGGTCGATTACCAAAATCAGTTGACTTCAGCACCCCATGTTCTATAATATGCCAATGGTGTAAGTCCAAAAACACTTTCTTTGTGTAGTTTTTCCAGCGTTGGAGTGCCTAGAAGCCCATACGGTTCTAGAGTTATTAGCGCAAACGTAAATGTGCTAATTATAGCGCCACCTAGTGTCGGATGGATGTATGTGTGCGCCTGAGAAGTGAGAGGGGTTTGAGACCATCCCACCAAGTTTGGGATCGCTACGATTTACGGTGTCTGACATCCAGACACTTTTAGGGCAGAAAAAGAAGAAGAAAATGAGTACAAATACAAGTTTGGGCCCCTAATGATGCATTCCAGAGCTGTGCAGATGTTTCTGAAATTTAAAAACTAGATTTAAACAATCATGCCACGGTCCAAATCACTGAGATCACATTTTCTCCCCATTCTGATGGGTGATGTGAACATTAACTGGAGCTCCTGACCCATATCTGCATGATTTTATGCACTGCACTGCTGCCACACAATTGGCTGATTAGATAATCGTATGGATGATTGTTGGTGCCAGATGGGCTGGTTTGAGTATTTCTGTAACTGCTGATCTCCTGGGATTTTCACGCACAGCAGTCTCTAGAATTTACTCCGAATGGTGCCAAAAACAAAAAACATTTCTGTGGATGTAAACGCCTTGTTGATGAGCGAGATCAATGGTGAATGGCCAGACTGGTTCAAACTGACAAAGTCTACGGTAACTCAGATAACCACTCTGTACAATTGTGGTGAGAAGAACAGCGTGTCTGAATGCTATTCTGAGATGCGGGTTGGCACTGTTTTGGCGGCACGAGGAGCACCTACACAATATTAGGCAGGTGCTTTTAATGTTGTGGCTGATTGGTGTAATGCAACAAGACGTGCTGAAGTCAACTGATTTTAGTAATAGACCTACCTATCTCTGTGTAAAAATAAAATAATGGTGGGGGTTTTTTTACCTGTAGTTTTGCTCCAAAATGATCAATCGTCACATTGTCAAAAATGATCATTTTCGACTCCCCTCTACAACATAATGAATTACTCATTAAATACTGATTCATAACTTTTAATATGTTCGCTTTCAACATCATTTGTTTATCTTTCTTCAGAAAAAATATCACACGATATCTAAACAAAACCATAATTTCCCTTATGAAGGTTATGAAAAGAGGAACATTTTAACGAATCAATGAGGAAAGGCAAAGAAACCCGGAGTGCAGACAGAATTCATCTGCTTAATCAATCGCGTCTCGAGTGTGTCGAGTGATTTCATGCACACTGACATTATTCCCTGTAGACTTGCCGGTTTTGCCCTGGTGTGAGTGTAGGTCTCGCTTAATGGAGGTCCGTTTTTACAGTGTGTTTGTGAAAATGGTGTTGGTTCATGCAAGTGTGCAGACATCTGTTCCTTGATAAGTGTTTTAAGGTCACCTTCTGCCTGCAGTCACGCTCCCGGAGGACTCGACTGAAGACACGCTCATGAACTAAAGTGACATTTGCCTTTCAGAGGGGACAATCGGCAGATGAACTGCAAACTGACAGAAAAAAAAGGGGCCAGACCTTTATTTTCAATCTCATGTGACTTTAAAGAAGAAACTAATGACACTTACAGGTAAGAGACTAAACTATCAGAAAAACATATTCTGCAGTTTCAGGTATTGATTTTAAGTTTTTGGTTATTTTGCAGTGACTCAAAAGTATTTGGACACTTTAATCACACTTAAAAATGTCTGGATGTCATTGCATTGGATTACAGAATATCAGAGCAAGTGACAATTAATTTTAGACAAGGATATCACAAGCATACTTTTCAAGCAAAACATTTCAAAAAGAAATGTGTTAGGTTTGAAATGTTAAAACACTAGATATACTTCAAAATATAGACAGGTTGTCAAATGTTAGAGCAACATGTCAGAGCTAAAGGTATCATTTCTGGGTCAATGTAAAAAATTATGAGATTACATTTCATTCATACAAATGATGAGTATTTACGCACAACTAAATATTTGAGCGTTGCACCACTAAACTTAGGTAGAACGTAACCCTACGTATAAACTAAATATTTACGGAAGCATCTGACCAAGAGTAATGGTTGGAATAAAAAAGCAGACTGATATTTTATGACATCAATGACCTCATGTTTTGCATGACAGGCTTCAATCCTTTCGATATACATTATGATGCTGACATTTACACTCATTTACATTTACGAGAGAGAAAAAAACGTACTTTTAAGGGGCTCTTCAGCATGAAAACGTTCTAATGGTGCAGTTTTCAGGGTGCGTTGCCCTGAAATTTTGAAGGCTGATCATTGGATCAATACAGGTAAACGTCATATTATACGACTGCACATTACAGAGAGTTTATGACCTACTAGCTAAGTCTTGCCTTAAGAACAGGTGGTGCAGCCAAATTAAGCACTGACTTAGTTACAAACTAACTGGTAATTACTAAGCCCTTAATGTGAACTTTACATCCCAACTTATGTGAGACCTTACACACAGCTGGTGCAACCCTACCCTGGTGCTGAGATATGGATACTACTGTATATGGTTGCTAGGGTGTTCCATTTAGTTGCTAGGCAGTTGAAAGGGTCATACTAAAAAGGCTACTTGCTAGCCTGTGTCAAAAGAGCCCATCCCCATGTCTCTACGATGTTTTGGTGCCGATACATGGATTCTGTACGGTTGCTAGGGTGTTCCATTTGGTTGCTAGGGTCATCCTAAAAGGCTGCTGGCTAGCCCGAGTCAAAAGAGCTTACCCCCATGTCTCTGTTTTGTTCTAGTTTCAAGATATGGATACTACATGGTTGCTAGGGTGTTCCATCTGGTAGCTAAGCAGTTTCTAGGGTAATAATAAAAAGGCTCTTGTTAGCCCGAGTCAAAAGAGCCCACCCCCATGTCTCTATGATGTCCTGGTGCCGAGATATGGAGACTATATAGTTACTAGACAGTTGCTAGGGTCATAATAAAAAGGCTCTTGTTAGCTCAAGTCAAAAGAGCCTACCCCCATGTCTCTATGATGTTCTGGTGCCAAGAAATGGATGTTGCTATATGGTTGCTAGGGTGCTCGGGATGATTGCTAGGGTGTAGCTAGGCAATTACCAGAGAGATTCTTATTGACTGCTTGCTAGACTGAGTGAAACGAGCCAACCCCCATGTCTCTATGAGATTGTGATCCGAAGATATCCCTTTGATATATTTTCAAAGCAACTCTATGGGGTTCAGTTGCTAGGGTGCTCTGTATGGTTGCTAGGGCATGGCTAGACAGTTTACAGGGTGATAATTAAATACCGCTTGCCAGCCCGAGTCAAATGAGCCAATCCCCATGTCTCTATGACATTCTGACCCGGAGATACGATCCCACTGGTCTTTTGCCAATGTTAAGTCTATGGGATTTTTCGCCCCTCGGGTAAACATTGTACACCCGATCGCTTAGAAAAGTCATAGCAGGTCAGAGCAACAGTAATAGTGGCGCCTTGCTGAAGCAAGCATAATTATTGACTGTTTTCAAACATGTTTCCAGAACATTCCTGGAGATGTTAGGCAGATGGACAGTCAAAGATATCCATTTCCACACAAAAGCAGTTTATGCAGTAAACTGAGGCTTCTCCTCCACTGACTTAAACTATTTCTTAAAGTTACACTTAAAATGTCATAGAATTACTGCATACTCAATGTCAGTGCTTTAGATAACAAAAAAGCACAGCAAGTGTCATCTGTGCTCAAATGCAGCGAGAGCTTCTTCTTTTTTTTGTTTTTAAACTAACTTTACTTTTCTGAGTCATTTTTCCAGTGACTTTAAACCAGCTGGTGTCAGACTGATTTTTATTCAGTTTTAAGTGTGAATTAAGTATCCATATACTTTTTGGGGCCACTGTAGCTGCTGTTTTCATGAGCATTGAATACTGGCACAAGCTACAAACATATTATAAATAACCATCAGTTTTATTAGGACAGCCCTGTTTACTGTCTGGGAGAATCAAGCTGTTTAACACCATTGCTGATGTTAAACCGAACAGAAGGGAGTGTGGAAACAAAGTGCCCGACAGGGCGACTGGTGTGCTACAGGGTCGGGAAGCTCCAAAAGGTCAGTGTTTGCTCATTATGGCTGCGTTAGATTTATTCTCAGCTCTCACTGCCTCGTGGCATTTTTCCCTTCACTGTAAATATGGATAAAAATTAGGAGACTTTTTCGGCATGTTGCAAGATATTTTATTCCCTTTTTTGTTGCTCAACAGTAAGCTCTTGTTACGGAAGGTTGGTTTCCTTTTAAAAACATTCTTGTTTGCTTGTAATGATATTCTAGTGGCAAAAAAAGACTTTTCCCTTTAAACAGTTAACAAGTCGAAATACTGTGCAGGAAATATTTACTTCAAAATGCAGCAAATGGCACAAAATTACACAACATAAATCAAACATTCATCCTCTTTAAGTCTGGCTAGAAAAATTAGTAATTTCTCTGGTTCTGATGGGTCAATAAGCAAGTGTACTGCCTTTAGTGCATTTTCTTAAAATATGAGTTTATACTCCATTGAATGTGCTTCTTGTAGCATTAAAGAAATTATTTATGATCTATTACAATGTCAACAACACAATGAATGTATTAAACATGTGCAGAGCCCCAGGCTGGAAAATTGTTATTCGATTTTAAGAGAATACCAGAACAAAAAGGAAAACAACAATACTATAGCTCTACATGTTGATGAGTTATCAGTGCCAGTGTGCCTTTGAATTACATTAATACATATACATAAGCATATTACGCATAATCGTGATGTTTACATTGGCTCATGGAAGATGAGATAATGCATTTTAATAATTGATGAGGGGGGTTGATTATTAGTCATCAGGTTATGACATATTACTGGTATCTAATATCTAGCGAGAGACATTAGATGAGACAGTTAACAGGGGTCATTAGATTCATTTCTTTACAGATGTAAACAAATAAATGTGGAGGATTATATTAGCTGTGTATGTCTGGAGATTAAACAGACTTTTTTTCTGTCTGTGTTGAGTTCTTGCTGTCATCATGTACTCACCCTCGTGCCATTCCAAACCTGCATTACTTTATCTTCCATGGAATACAAAAGAACACATTTTGAAGAATGTTCACGCTGATTTTTACCATACAACAAAAGCATACAGTGACCTGTAATTTTATTCACACACACACACACAAAAAAAAAAAAAGTGTTTCTTGTTAAATTTAGTTCATTAAAATGAGCTAATTTAAAACAATACTTGAACATTTTTTGTCACAACTAAATTTGTGCAATCCAAAAATTTTTTAGCCTATTTTTAAGATTTACGCATTTAATGTAATTAATAACTTATATTAGATATTTGTTTTATTAAATGCTATTTTATCAAATATTTGATGGAATTTTGTTATGAAAATGAAATGTATGAATCTTAAATTCTTATTTTGAGTGTGTGGAATCAGTTTAAATTTGTAAAAATGAAAAAAAACGAATTGTGTTGAAAAAAAATTTCGCCAGTCATAAGTTTGTATAATAAGACTCGATCAAATGCGTCATGTTTTTAAAAAAAATATTAATTTAATTGCACTCAAAAACACTTTAAATTTCATAACAAATTTCCATCAAATGAAATGTGGGTAATTTTTTTATCAAAATTAAATGAAGAAAATTATTATTTTTATTAATTTAATTTGGTTAAAGTTTATATTTAATTTGATGGAAATTTATGAAATTGAAATGCGTAAATCTTACAAATAGGCTAAAATACTTTTTTGAGTGTACATGAAATGCCCAATTCCCAATGTGCTCTAAGTCCTTGTGGCGGGTTAGTGACTCACCTCAATCCCAGTGGTGGAGGACGAATCTCAGATGCCTCCACGTCTGAGACCGTCAATCCGTGCATTTTATCATGTGGCTTGTTGAGCGCGTTACCGCGAAGACATAGTGCGTGTGGAGGCTTCACGCTATTCTCCGCAGCATCCACACACAACATGCCCCACCGAGAGCGAGAACCACATTATAGCGACCACGAGGAGGTTACCTCATGTGACTCTACCCTCCCTAGCAACCGGGCAAATTTGGATGCTTAGGAGGCCTGGCTGGAGTCACTCAGCACACCCTGGATTTGAACTCCCAACTCCAGGGGTGGTAGTCAGCATCTTTACTCGCTGAGCTACCCAGGCCCTGAATTATTTTTGATTGAATTCAAAGTGAGAACTAATGGTATTTCAATGCTCTTGAAATCAAACCAAATGCAACGCATCTGATTGCACCATATGTGAATATGTACAAATGCAAATACGATTTGAGAGCCATGGCACAAGGGAAGATTATCAGTAAACATTGACCTTTTTTTTATCTATTTCTGTCTTTCCTCACACAAAGTTATCATTTGGCTTCAGAAGTCTAGCGCAGTAGCAAAATATAGTGCATGATTTGTATGGGCTACTTTTATGGTGCTTTTATGATGCCATTTTGTCCTTTATCGATCTTAACAGCTCCAATCCCAATTCTCTTTCATTGTATGGAAAAGCATTTGGAATGACATGAGGATGAGTTCACGATAACAGAAATGTCATATTCCTTTAAGACAAAACTAACATTGATTTGAAGTCAGCGATCAGAGCTGGAACTGTGTTTCAAAATGTCAGACGTCATATCAACTGTCATATTCAATGAAAGCCGCTGTCCACAAGAACCCTTCTGAACCCTTTCTGCATTTATATGCATTGAAACTTGTTTAAAGTTTCATTATTCAGGTTTCAAGTTCAGATTAAAGATTACACAGTTCTCCAACACTTCCGTCCATAGTTGCTGTAGCTACTGGGGGCACTGCCACAACCAATAAATCAAACTCAAACACTTCACCAAAGTTCTCAGACACCAATCATTGTTTTTAACTTCAAATGTAATTCCTGTGGTGGTGAAAGTTAGGTAGTGAAAGAGTTGGGCAATTTTTAAAGAATTTTCTGATGGATAAAATGTATAGGCAAAAAAACTTCCAGAGCCAAGGCCACTTTAAACAAGTTGGTTGTTGACTGTTGCACTCTATTACAGAATTATCGACTTCATCTTTGATTAATCTGCATTTCAGCTTGATTATTGACATCAGCAGGGTTTTGGCAAGATTAACTCTCAATGTCATTTGTTTTGCCCCCCCACTCAACACTTATA
Organism: Myxocyprinus asiaticus; assembly: GCF_019703515.2. Classification (NCBI taxonomy): domain Eukaryota; kingdom Metazoa; phylum Chordata; class Actinopteri; order Cypriniformes; family Catostomidae; genus Myxocyprinus; species Myxocyprinus asiaticus. Next base: position 2,372,320 of record NC_059382.1, read on the forward strand.
ATGGATGACACTCCCCCCCCCCCCCACCCCACCCCTTCACTTGACAGATAAATGGGGCACAAAATAGCCCCTGCGAGTCGCTCCACCCACAAAAAAAACTCATTTGAGAAGTTCTACATTTTTCAACATGAGCAAAGACGATCTAGGCAGTGTGTGAAAGATGTACTCCACCTCCAACCATCCTGCATTAGTTCTTGATCTGAGTTCTGCTTTTGATATTGTTTGCCATTAAATTCTCATTTCTCGCCTCTCTGAAACTGGCAACACTGGTTCAGCTCTATCCTGGCTTACTTTTTACCTTACTGACAGAAAATATTTCGTCACTATACAAAATTACAAATCTACCACTGCTTCTCTAACACAAGGTGTTCCGCAGGGTTCCGTATCTTGGACCATTACTGTTCATTATTTTCATGCTTCCAATTGGTGACATCATACGTAAACATGGCCTTCAATTTCATTGCTATGCTGATGACATCCAAATTTACCTTACCCCCAGCTCTGACTCATCATCTCTTCCTGACTCACTCACTGCATGTGTGAGACATCAAACACTGGATGTCCCTGAATTTTCTTAAACTCAATAACAACAAAACTGAAATATTATTAATTGGCTCCACTACACAAGTAAAAAGAATGGAACAATGTTTTGATTTTGATGGGGTTCATGTTAAGCCCTCCCCTTCTGTCCGTAATCTTGGTGTTTTATTTGACTCCTCTCTCTCTCTTGATTCTCATATTTCATCTGTTGTTAAAAACTCTTTCTTCCACTTACGGAATATTGCATGACTCCGATCTTCACTCACTCTGGCTGATGCTGAAACCTTGGTACATGCTCTGATCACATCACGCCTTGATTGTTGTAATGCCTTGTTTATCGGCTTACCGCAAAAAGCTAGACTACAGTATGTCCAAAATGCAGCTGCAAGAATCCTCACCTTCACAAGGTGCTCTGCCCACATCACCCCTCTTCTGCATGATCTCTACTGGCTACCTGTTGCATCCCGTATTCAATTTAAGATACTCCTAACATTTAAGGCTTTAAATGGTCTTGCTCTGGTTTATTTGTCTGATCTACTGTTCTTCACCTTTATTTACCTACTCTGTCTCTTAGATCTTCTGAACTTGGCCTTTTGTCTGTTCCTAAATCTTGATTGTCCACTGTAGGTGGAAGGTCATTCTGTGTTGTTGCTCCTAAGCTATGGAATGCATTACCCCTTACTCTTCGTAATATTTCCTCTCTATCCACTTTCAAGACCCAGCTGAAAACGTATCTATTTGCAGTACACTTTCAGTAACCCTTTTTCCTTTTTTAAAGTATTTTGTATATATATATATATATATATATATATATATATATATATATATATATATATATATATATGTACAGTATCTTGTATTTTTTATCATGTTATGAAATGTATTTCTGAAATGTACTTATTGTAAAGCGGCCTTGAGCTTTGGGAATGGCGCTATATAAATAATACTTCTTCTTCCTCTTGAGGCTGTTGAATCTGTTGAACAAAGCTTCTCTAATCCAGAGCCAACAGTCTATGGTGGGACACGGCTAATATTGGGAGGAGGGAAGGAGAAAGTGGTAAACTATGAATGAAACACAGAAGCCATCTGAATTTTAGAAAATTAGGTTGATGATTTTCAGTTGTTTTCATCTGTAGACGAGCGGAAATAACCATGACATTGAAAATGTTGGAAAACATAAGCTTTATTTTTAGACCATTGAGGTAGTCTAAGCCTCGGGACATTTCATATATCGTCTAATGAATATTGCATGTAAAAATGGCAAGAGCTGTCAGGAATTGCCTGTTTTATTCTGACTGGTCGCTTTACACAATGCAAAACTGAGTAAATTCTGATTACAAAGTGGGCGGTTAGAGGCAGGGGCGGTTCTGGGGTCACTGGATATTTGGGGCTTAGCCTAGACCTCTATGGATACACATGGGGCCAGAGGTGGGTAGTAACACGCTACATTTATTCCATTACATTTACTTGAGTAACTTTTTGGAAAAAAAAATTACTTTTAGAGTAGGTTTAAAAGTGGGTACTTTTTACTCTCACTGAAGTAAATTTCTAATGAAAAAATGTACTTTTAATTTGTTACAATGGGCAGCGTTCCTGTCATTACATTACTGGGTTTAATTTTAATGAATGCGTAATTTACTGAGAGATTACTGAATGTGACTTTTACAACAGCGGAAGTTCACACAGCTGCACGCGCTGTCACAGACTCTCACTCAAGCCGAGTCCATCTCTGCTGCAGCATCATGCTCTTCTAACAAAGTGAAACACTTTCTTCACTCTGCACAGTGAAAAAAGAATAGCTTCATCATGCAATGCCTACATTTAACACCAAGACAAGTGGATATTTCAAGATTAAAATTGCAGATCCAACTTAAGGCAGTACTCTGAGGTAATTTGTGGCTCTAATGATAATGCAGGCTTTTCTGTGATGTAGTGATGGTCATTTTCAGGGTGATTCTGTAACTGGGCTCTTATGACATCAGTTTTTAAGTGTAAACCCACACCCTTGCAGGAGTACTGGCAACTATCGCAGCTACTTTGGGCTGATTAATCCCTTCACGCCACCCACTGTGGCATCCGCGCTCATCTCACCATGCGCCCCACCGAGAACGAACCACATTATAGCGACCGTGAGGAGTTTACCCCATGTGACTCTACCCACCCTAGCAACTGGGCCAATTTGGTTGCTTAGGAGACCTGGCTGGAGTCACTCAGCACACCCTGGGATTCGAACTAGCGAACTCCAGGGGTGATAGCCAGCGTCGTTTACCACTGAGCTACCCAGGCCCCCACAGACAGCATTTCTGCAAGTGCATAGCAAGGTGTGCAGGGCACGCATGTGAGAGATGTGCGGGCGCGAGGCGACCGTATGGTGAAGAGAGTGGCTGTGTCACTCGTTCACTCATTCACTATTTCCTATATGGTGAATGGCAGTGAGTGCACTATATCTCAGCAGTCAATGAATTATTTAGTAAATAAAGTATTCTTTAGCTTAATGGCAAAATTCTGTATAAATATAAATAAAGAGTATGTTTTAAAATGCATCTGTTTTGCCTCTCTATATGTTATTATGTTATTTTAATCAAGTAATGATTTGTCAAAAGTAATTTAATGCATTCAGCATGAAATAAAACATTGCAGGAGTAAAGGAAGCAGTGAACACCCAGCTCGTACGTCTTCCCCACAGTGAATTATGGGCAAATAACCGTCGTCGAGTGTACACCAAATGTACACTCGAAATTAAAGTGCATTGTGGGTAAGAATGAATGAACAAAAGTAGAGAATGAGTGGCTCACTCAGAATACAGACACTCCTACAAAATGACATACACCCGAAAAAGTGCACTATATAGTGGATAGGGGGTGGTTTCAGATACAGCGAGTGTTCCACAACCGGTGTTGAAATGTTTCCAAACCTCTCTTCTTATTGACAAATTCATCCAGATCTGACAAGAGCCCTTAAAGGGATAGTTCACCCAAAAATGTAAATTCTCTCATTTACGCACCCTCGTGCCATCCCAGATGTGTATGACTTTCTTTCACCTGCTGAACTCAAATTAAGATTTTTAGAAGAATTTCTCAGCTCTTTTAGTCCATACAATGCAAGTGAATGGGTGCCAACATTTTAAAGTTAAAACAAATATCACATAAGTCAGTATAAAAGTAATCCATAACACTCCAGTGGTTTGATCAATATCTTCAGAAGCGATGTGATAGGTGTGGATGAGAAACAGATCACTTTCACATTCTTCTTCTTGTGTTTTTGGTGATTCTCTGCATATCGCCCCCTGCTGGGCAGGAAGAAGAATGTCTAGCAAAAAATGACAAATATTGATCTCTTTCTCAACCATACCTATCATATCGCTTCTGAAGAAATGGATTTAACTACTGGAGTCTTATGGATTACTTTTATGATTCCTTTATGTGCTTTTTGGAGCATCAAACTTTTGGTGTACTGTTTTGTACTGACCTACAGAGATGAAATATTCTTCTAAAAATCTTCATTTGTGTTCTGCAGAAGAAATAAAGTCATACATATCTGGGATGGCATGAGGGTGAGTAAATGATGAGAGAATTTTCATTTTTGGGTGAACTATACCTTTAAAGTGATAGCTCAGCCATAATGTAATATTCTGTCATAATTTCCCAATCTTCATATTGTTCCAAACCCGTGTTACCTTCTGTATTCTGTGGAACACAAAAGATGTTAGACAGAATGTTAGAGACTGACAGTCTCGGTCACCATTCACTTTCAAAATATAGAGATTAAAAAACACATTCACTGAAAGTAAATGGTGACTCAGGCAAATATTCTGTCTAAAATCTCCTTATTGTGTTGCATGGAAGAAAGAAAGTCATACGGGTTTGGAACAACATGATGGTGAATGATGACATAATTTCCATTAATAATATTAATAATAAAAATAATAATTCTGTAATACATGTTAAATTTGTATTATATAATGGAATATAGGGTAGATATCGTCCATTATGTAATTTATGAAAGTAATGAGTTACTCAATACTTGAGTACTCTTTTAATTGTATACTTTCTTACTCTTACTCTAGTAATTATTTATGTTAGTGCTTTTACTGCTACTTGAGTAATTTTTTTTAAAGTAATTGTACTTTTACTTGATTACAGTTTTTGGCTACTCTACCCACATCTGCATGGGACCATCCTATGACGAGATATTGGAGCATTTTACACTTTATAATAAAAGCGTAAATGTTACATTTGTGAGGTAAATCTTTAAATATTACTGGAAATAAAACTTAAAGTTCCCATAAAATTTTATAAAAGCAGTTGCTGGATTTGCCAAAGTTTGCAAGTTTCATGGCCTTGCATTGGCATGAATTCCTCCAGAACAATATATATATTATTCTTTCAGGGTTATATATGTAAACACTTGGCACTTATTGCAACTGGATGGACCAAGTCAACACAGTTTCTAATATCTTACCAAGTAGGCATTTTTACGTTGTTATGTTGAAGCCTAACATAACATATTTGAAATATTTTTTCACATCAATCTACACTCCATACCCCATAATGACAAAGCAAAAACCAGATTTTATAGCTAATTAATTTATTAATAAAAAAAAAAAAACTGAAATAACACATTGACATAAGTACTCAGACCCTTTGCAATGACACTTGAAATTTAGCTCAGGTGCGTCCCATTTCTCTGGATCATCTTTGAGATGTTTCTACACTTTGATTGGAGTGATTGGACATGATCTGGATAGGCACACACCTGTCTATATAAGGTCTCATAGCTGAAAATGCATATCAGAGCAAAAACCATGCCATGAGGTCAAAGGAACACCTGCAGAGCTCAGAGACAGGATTGTGTCGAGACACAGATCTGGGGAAGGCTACAAAAAATTTCAGCTACATTGAAGGTTCCCAAGAGCACAGTGGCCTCCATAATTCTTAAATGAAAGAAGTTTGGAACAACCAGGACTCTTCCTAGAGCTGGCCACCCTGCCAAACTGAGCAATCGGGGAGAAAGGCCTTGGTAAGAAAGGTGACCAAGAACCTGATGGTCATTCTGGTTGAGCTCACGAGATCATGTGTGGAGATGGGAGAAACTTGCAGAAGGACAACCATCACTGCAACACTCCACCAATATGAGCTTTATGGCAGAGTGGCCAGACGGAAGCCTCTCCTCAGTGCAAGACATGTAAAAAGGACCAAAACAGACTCTCAGACTGTGAGAAACAAGATTCTCTGGCCTGATGAAATGAATATTGAACTGTTTGGCCTCAATTCCAAGCGTCATGTCTGGAGGAAAATAGGCACCGCTCATCACCTGCACAATATTATCCCAGCGGTGAAGCATGGTGGTGGTAGCATCAAGCTGTGGGGGTGTTTTCAGCGGCAGGGTCTGTGGGACTGGTCAGGGTTGAAGGAAAGCTGAGCACAGAAAAATACAGGGATATCCTTAATTAAAACCTGGTCCAGAGTGCTCAGGACCTCAGACTGGGCCGAAGGTTCACAGCCAAGACAACGCAAGAGTGGCTTAGGGACAACTCTGTGAATGTCCTTGAGTGGCCCAACCAGAGGCTGGAATGATGTGGTGATGGCGTAGTGGGCTAAAGCACATAACTGGTAATCAGAAGGTAGTTGGTTCAATCCCCACAGCCACCACCATTGTGTCCTTGAGCAAGGCACTTAACTCTAGGTTGCTCCAGGGGGATTGTCCCTGTAATAAGTGCACTGTAAGTCACTTTGGATAAAAGTGTCTGCCAAATGCATAAATGTAAATAAATGTAAAATGAATGAACCCAATTGAACATCTGTGGAGAGACCTGAAAATGGCTGTCCACCGACAGTCCCCATCCAACCTGACAGAGCTTGAGAGGATCTGCAGAGAAGAATGGCAGAAAATCACCAAATCCAGGTGTGCAAAGCTTGTTGCATCATACCCAAATAGACTTGAGGCTGTAATGCTGCGAAAGGCGCTTCAACTAAGTACTGAGTTAAGGGTCTGAATACTTATGTCAGTGTGATATTTCAGTTTTTTCTTTTTAATAAATTTGCAAGGTTATCAGAAATCTGGTTTTTGCTTTGTCATTGTGGGGTATGGAGTGTAGATTGATGTGATAAAAAAAAAAAAAATTATTTAAAGCATTTTAGCATAAGGCTGCAACATAACAAAATGTGAAAAAATTAAGGGGTCTTAATACTTTCTGAATGCACAGTATATCCCAATTTTAGCCACAGAAAGTGGGGGAAATCAGTAGTGAAATTTCAACCATGCATGGTGTAAAGGTGCCTTGGTTTGTTCCTGGCAGGCAGCAGATGTCCTAACCCTGTCCTCACCCTAATCCGAGCATGTAAGGCTGAATAGCCTGCCAGGAACAACTCTGGACACCTTTCTCCTATTGCGTGAAGTTTCAGGAAGTAAAAAAACGGATACTGAATTAATTAAATTCATTTTTATTAACACATTAAACCAAAAATATAAATCACAAAAATTGAGGTGTTACATTTCCCAGCCCTATTTTAATATTTTTGTATCGACTTGATACTGAAGCCGATACAGGTAATTTTTGGCATCCCTACAAAATTATAAAAACCAGTGGCCCACCCTTAGCACCACCTATGGTTAGAGGTCAAAATACAATGTGGACCAGACTTCATGCTGATAGTCAAAAGACTTCCAGTCTTTACATCACTCTGCACACATCACATTTGTAAACTCTACTATTCTGAAACAAAGCGAATCGATATTTCATCAGAAGCGCCAACAATCGGACATCATTATCTGCTCCACAGACTAAGATATTTTATCTCTTATTCTCAGTCCTGTCTATACACTTGAAACAAAACAAGAGTACAAAAAAGGGGACTCAAGTAAAAAATTACACTGGTGATGTTCGGAAAAGCATTCTAATAGCTTACTATTTCTGTAGTTTGCAGTATGTATACTGTGTGCATAACATGCAAATTTTGCAATCAACTTTGCAAAACATACTGTACAATATGCACTACACAGTTTGTTACTCTTCCATTTCGAACATGGCCACTTCTGTTGTAGCATTCTGTTCTGAAGTCATCTTTATTAACCACAAGCAGGCAGAGATATGCCGCTGCGCTAATTACAGCAAATGAACAGGCAAATTCAACATCTAGATGCTCGTGGTCCTGTTTTACTCACAAACAAAATGGTTGAATGATATATTTAGATCCAGGTCGGAAAGTTGGAGAAAGGGCAGATCATTGCCAATATAGCACCCAAAAGGAAGGAACAAGAAGTGGAGCTTCTGAATGTACAATATCGCGCAGCTTCTGACTTGGATATATTAAAAAGGATTACAAATCTAAAATATGAATACAATACAATCATGTAAAAAAGGGTGTGCTCGGCTCTGGCGAGAAACCAACAACAGCTATTTGAGCTTGGAGAAAAGCCACAAAAATTGTTAGCAATACAGCTTAGGCAGGCACAAGCCAGGCAAACGATACATCAAATTAAGAGAAATGGGGACATAATCACAGATCCGCGTGAAATAAATTCTTGCTTTGTAGAATACTATTCGAACCTGTATAGGACTAAATGCTTCGTTAGTCAGTCAACTATAATGCATTTTTTAAAGAATGTGACATGCCGCAGCTCGACAGGGTCACTATAGAAGAATTGGATGCTGATATTATGCTAATATAATAATAAAATCCACAATATTTCAGTTTGCAAATAATAAAGTCCCTGGACCTGATGGGTTCATCATAGAATTCTATAAGGAATATTGCTTTTTGATTGCTCCAATTATTCTTCGCATGCTGAAACATATAAAGCATACAGGTTCCTTTTCACATATATTATATCAAGCTAATATAGCCCAGATTTAAAAAAAGGATAGGGACCCCATTGACGTATCCTCATATAGACCGGTCTCTGTACTGCCATGTGAGACCAAACTACTGAGCAAGATCTTGGCAAATCGACTTCAACACCATATTGCTAAACTCATACACCCGGATCAGACCGGTTTAATTCCGGACCAGCTCATTTACTTTAATTTACGCCATTTATTTAATATAATCTACAGTCCGGTGCGTCGGGAGGAGGATTCTGTTATTCTCTCTCTCGACGCAGAAAAAGCGTTTGATCAGTTAGAATGGCAAAACATGTTTTCGGCACTTGAGGGGTTTAATTTTGGGAAATCGTTCACCGAGCGGGTTAAAATAATTTACAAGGAACCTGTAGCAGATGTCATAACGAATTCGTATGTATCTCAATCTTTCAGTCTGTGTAGGAGGACGAGACAAGGGGACCCACTATCACCATTTATCTTTGCTCTCGCTTTAGAGCCACTTGCTTCTTACATACGCTCCTCTCCGGATATACACCCCATTGTACACCAAGGTTTGCAACATAAATTCTCTGCGTACGTGAACGATGTGGTTCTATTTATATCTCACCCTAAACTTTCTATCCCTCCATTGCTGAGCATGATAAACACCTTTGGCACCTCGTGATATAACATAAATTGGGGAAGAGTGAATTAATGCTCTTATTACAGCAGGTTGACCTCACTTACCTTAACTCTACCTCCTTCAGTTTAGTCGCAGATAAATGTACTTGCTTAGGCATCATTGTCACAAAAAAGCTGGAAAAGCTACTACAGGCTAACTGAGACTTAAAAATGCAACAACTTAAATGGAATATTGATTATTGGAAAACCCTCCACATCTCTATGGTAGGACGTATTAATGCCATTAAAATGATTACGCTGCCCAGGTTTCTATATAGTTTTCAGGCCATTCCTACTCTCATCCCTAATAAATATTTTAAAGCTTTGAATGCTATGGTATCGCAGTTTGTTTGGGGTGGCAAACAATCCAGGATCTCCAGAAAACACCTATGTAAAAACCAAAAGGAGGGTTGATTTTGTCTTCCTCAGTTTAAATCATATTATTTAGCCGCTCACCTGAATATCCTTGCTGCCTGGCAGAAATGTCATGCTGACGTTTGGCTGGAGGACATACCAGCCTGGCTACAAATAGAGCACCTTTCCTGCTGATGCTCCTCTTTACCAGCCCTGATGTATAGCCCAGTTAAACTGTCTAAATCTGTGTATACATTTAACCCCATTATTCATAACACCCTGAAGATTTGGAAACAAATTGTGTCAGCTTGTAAATGTTCAAATGTCTCCCTCGATAGTCCTATGTGCGGTAATCATGCCTTCCCTCCGGCAATACAGGACACAGTTTTATCAGCTTGGAAGGAAAAGGGTATTCACACAATGAGGGACTTAAATAATGAGGATGGGCTGTTATCTTTTCAGCATCTTCAGCAGCGTTTCAGTCTGCCAGCTTCTCACTTTTTTCATTTCTGAAAAAATGAGGCATTATCTATGAACTCACTACCTAGAGTATGAATTAGCACCACAAATAACACCGCTGGAGAATCTAACTGCTCTAAAGCCATACACAAAGAGTACAGTGTCTATCTCCTATGGCCTTTTACAAGATCTGGATGCTACATCAACTGACTCCATCAGGATGGCTTGGAACTGGGGATGGAAATCTCAGAGGAGATATGGGCAGCCTGTTTGGATAATATTCATCGTAGCTTAATCAACACAAGGCACAATTTGATTCAGTTTAAAGTAGTTCACAGGCTACATTTCTCTCTGGATAAATTACATATGTTTTTTCCAGAAGTATCATCGCTGTGCAGCAAATGCCTTGTTGAGATGGGGTCACTGTCTCATCAGTTTTTCTTGTGTCAAAATGTGCTGTCATTCTGGGGCCTTATATTTGGGTTTATGTCAAAAGCATTCAACAGGCAGGTCGCAGTAGACCCTCTTACAATTCTGTTTGGGGTTGTAAACCCAGAAAGCTCATATAGCAGACCTGAGGCACAAGCAAATTCACTATGTACAATATTAGGCAGGAAATTGATATTGCAACATACCAACATTTGAAATGTGGCTCGGAGAATTGGGTAATGTTTTACATCTTGAAAAGATACGTTTTATAATTTCTAAGAAAGAGGGTACATTCCTCAAGATCTGGGAGCCTTTTTTAAACCTCATGGGTTAGCTTGTGCTTGATAGGCACCATTTGTGCAATTTTTCTTTTCTCCCTTTTCTTTTACTAATACGCTGTGAAATTTGGGCAGGGTACACACTGTATGTGTATATGTCACTCAAGTCAACAATACACTTGTGTTTATTTTCTTTTCTTCTTTTTGTTATTTCTTTGAGGTTGCTGTTCTACTTTCAATGTAACGGAATTGTAATTGCTCGTTTCCACCAATGGTTTGTGTTATTTGTGTTGTCTGTTTATTAAAAATAAATAAAAAGAAAGTTGGAGAAACTCAGTAAGATGGTTGAACTAATGGAGAATTCCACATTAATTAGCAGAGATGTATTAATTAAATAAAACCATAGCCCATGGAGGGATTTGTGGGTTTTAGGAAGCCTGAGGGTTTAAACCAGCAGATTGTAAATAAATATGACATGCTACTATTTAACTTTCAACACTACCTCACCTGTCCACCCAGACCATTAACTGAAACTAAACTGCAAAAATGACTCATTCAGAAATCTTAAAGGTACAGTAGCTTAAACAGCATGTTTAACTCTATGGCTTTGTTGACACTGCACCCAATTCTGATGGTTTTTCAAAATGAGTCTTTAGGAATGACAAGTGATGAAGGCGGATCTGTTTAGACAGTGTAGTCAACATATGATATACAGTACTGTGCAAAAGTCTTAGGCACATAGGATGTTTCACAAAAGCATTTGTCTTAAGATGGTTATTTATATCTTCAGCTTTAGTGTGTCAATAGAAAATATAAATGTTAGACTCCCAAACATTACTTTTGCAAATAGATAGATTAGAACAGAAGAACAGGGAGCCCTGCAACAGATGTCATGGCCCCCACAAAGCCCCCCTCTGAACATTGTGTCTGTCTGAAATTACATATAGAGACAGAAGTAACTGAGACAGCCGAAATAGATAGAAGAAATGTGGTGAATTCTCCAAGAAGCTTGGAACATCCTATCTGCCAACAACCAAGAAAAACTGTGTCCAGGTGTATCTAGGAGAATTGGGGCTGTTTTGAAGGCAAAGGTGGTCACACCGAATATTATTTAGCTTTTTTATGTTTACTGGACTTTGTATGACATTAATTGATAAATGAAAACTATTTATGTCATTATTTTTGAAGACATCCTCACTATGCAACATTTTTCACAAGTGCCTAAAACTTTTGGACAGTACTGTATCTTGGTTGCCATGGTGCACATCAGCACCATGCCAAGAGAAGGGATGGTAGCTGTCAAATTGGTGAAAGAGAAGACAGAAAACTGGAAATTTCGCTTCTGCTCATGTTTGTGTCCTCAACTGAAATGACTTGAAATATGTTCCAACCATTCTGACTAAAACACATTTCCAAAAAATGTGATTTGAATCGGATTTCAGACCACATATGGATGTGGTTTGGATTGAGTTTGTAAAAAGTTGTATTGTGGATACAACAAAAAAAAATATTTTTGCTACTAAATTATGACTGATTTTGGTGCAAGTAACCTTGACTAACATTTCTAGGGTGCTACGATTTGTGCGATGTGGAAATTGCGGGCGTAATTGCGTAACTGAGTCATAAAAATTCAATTAAGATTAAAATGCAGAATTTTACAGAATTTTACAAATTTGGGATAAAATGAATGAAAGTTTTACAACTGATCAAATTCAAATAGCAATATGGCCATGTCTGATTATTAAACCGCAGAAGGATGCAATTTAATTAAATAAAAGCTTATTAAAAACTTTTGTAAAATACACACAAGAACAAACAAGTCTTCACTCAGTTTTCCGTCAAAATAAAAGCTTGATTCAACTGGATGCCTGAAATTGAAGACATTTTGACATAAATATATTATTACTGTATAGTAATACAGTTTTTAGATTAAATGTAGTAGTAATAACATTTAAGTGTTATATTAAATTATTATTATTATATTATAGCAATATGTGCTGAATATCAGCACGCTGTGATTCAGCCATAGCAGCCTTATGCCTCAGGTAATAACAGATTTATTTAATCAGTGTTTTAATTTATACTGTGAAGCTCTGTTGAGTAGACCAAAAATAACAAAAAAAAAATTTGTTTTAATTAATTTCATATTTTCATTTGATTAAAGATTTATACATTCATTTGATTAGACTTTAGACTAGTTTTAATGATAAAATGTTAATTAAAACATAAATCATGGAATCCAGAAAAAAATTTAAATGGGAAACATTCAAAAAATGAAACAGAATTTAGGAAATATTTAAATGTATTTAATAGGACCCTAGATTTCTGGGGGGAAATCAAAGTGCAATAGAAGAGTATATGTCTCCTTTAAAAAATCATAGACATATATTGCATATATTATTTTCTCTAAGCTCAAATATTACACCTGGCGGTCTTCTTCATTCAAATCCAATTTGTTACTGTGCCGGAATGTTCCATCCAAGAGTTCACTTTTCTCCTGTCAGTGCACGGGTCTCATGACATAATCGCCTGTAAAGTGTATAAATCATCATTTTGGAGCTGGAACTAGTTTTCTAGGCGGATGAACTTTTGGTTATGTTTACTGACATTCCTGTGGGTGGAGTTTGTTCCATATAAAAGGTACTTTGAGGATAATTACAATGTATACCTTGCTGGTATCCTTGCATAAGTTGCATAAAATATGCAAAAGTTGCAGGGTTTAACAGTAGGGATGGGCGACATCACTGATTTTATTTTTAATCTGATACCAAGTACTATCAAGACATAAACCGATACCTGTATTTTATTTATCTTTTTTTTTATTTTATTTTTTTTTATTTCTAAGAATAAAATGGGTTATTTTAACCATTTAATATGATGTTTTTAAGCCAGCATTTTTATTTTTTTTATCTGCCTAAACTGCAAATGATCAGACTTCTATTTTTGTTGATCATTTATTTACAGTAACAGAACACTGTCAGTCTTTTAACAGATTTTAATTTAAATACATTTATAACAAAAGAGTGCTTGAAAAACTGAGTACTGTTTGTTTATCAGTATTTCTGAGTGGCAAGATGAGCTGAAGGAGAAATAGATCCAATCATCCACAACTATTTGCTTATATAGTTATTTTTTTTCCGCTTTGAATCTTATGAAATGTAGTACTATTCATGGTAAATGAATAAAGTCATTAGTTTAGTAAAGAACTTTGAGTATCGATATATTTAGCTAAGAATTGATTCTCTTGAAACAACATCAGTATCAAAGTAATTGATACTTTAGGATCATTTTACAGCATTAAAAGCGGTATCTTTTAAAACATTATTCAGTGTTATTTTTAAATGTTACATCTAAATAATGTTAGACTTCACATACAGGATGCAAGTTAAATGGAAGAGTCCATTAAGACTTTGGATTCAGATGGTGATTGATGTATCATTCTGGATTATGACAAATATCAGCACAGATGTAGAATCACATGACGCTATTATTTATCTAGTTTTTGTTTACTAGACGAATGGCTCCATGTGAAGTGTTTCAGATTATTATTGGTGTTTCTTAAGCCAAGCATCTCTATCATTATTGCTCATATTTAGAGTGATTTGAACAAACTCCCAACCTTAAGCATTACAGAGTTTTAAGCAGACAGTAGTACAGTTTTAAGGATTTAGCAGACAGTTTAGCACAATTTGTAAAAAACGACTCCATCCCCAAATGAACTACTGTATATGTCAGAGTTGTTTGTGGAAGTATAGCTGCTGTCCATTTTTTTAGATGTCTTTTAATTCTTAATTTAGTGCACACAAAATTTGGTTGATCAAATTGCACTGTCAAAGCAAGAGATTGGTTAACCACATGGATCAACATCGGTCAGAAATGTTTTTCAAAAAAACGACATCAGCAATGGGATGTCTGGTCTTATGTGACTTCCACAGAAATGTTGTGTTTGTGAAAAGAGCTTTGGCTAAAAGTGTAGCCTTTGAGATAGTGATGTATGAATCATGAGATTATGAAGACAAATGAACCATAATGGGGAATAATAGCAATATCTTTGTGATTTCTTTAAGATTTAAGCTTTTTTAGTATTAAAGGAATATTCCGGGTTCAATACAAGTTAAGCTCAATCGACAGCATTTGTGGCATGATGTTGATTACCACAAAAATTAATTTTGACTCGTCCTCCTTTTCTTTAAAAATAGCAAAAATCGAGGTTACATTGAGGCACTTACAATGGAAGTCAATTTCGGCCATTATTGGAGGGTTTAAAGGCAGAAATGTGAAGCTTATAATTTTATAAAAGCACTTACATGAATTCTTCTGTTAAAACTCATGAATTATATGAGCTGTAAAGTTGTTTAAATTGTCAATTTTTCAGTCATTTTAGGGTTTTATGGTTTGTTGACATTACATCGTCATGGAAACGAAGTTGTAAAATTGGATAACTTTACACAGAAAAGGTTACTAAATTATTTTAGCACACTAAAATCATGTTAACACACATTTTGTTTATGTTTTGTGGCTATACTTTTGAAAAAGTGAGTATTTTAACGTTCAAAAATGGGCCCCATCCACTTCACCAGGATGAGCACACAAATGCACCATTGTGAGTAAAGACACAGATAAATACAGATCAAAACCA